>NC_069504.1:960176881-960286881 GCF_027579735.1 Bombina bombina
GCATCTGTGAATTCCAATTTTGGCTGAACAGTCCATTTAATTTAAATGCTGGGGGAAGCACATACATGGATATGTCCTTGACGACAATAGGTGATGGTTTTAATGAGCCAAGCCTGCTATTTAAAGTACAGAATTAAACATTAAGACACAATTCCCATACATTTAATACTTTGCAGCTGGTATAAGTCATTTGGAACAACTTAAAAGGAAACACATTTTACAATACAGTGTCACTTGAAAGCTGAAATTGTCTTTGATTTCTGTCACTCACTTTATTTTTGATATTACTTCTTTTTTGTTTTGTTATGAAGACAATGTATTATTATTACCATCAGTTATTTGTTGAGCGCCAACAGATTTTAGATTCTTAGAATCACACAATTCATTTATGAGTTTACAATGTTCCGTCCCCAGCTTGGTCTTCCCAGATCATATCAGTCTTTTTTTTCTGGTCTGAGCAGATAAAAGATTGGTTTCGAACGAGACCAGTTAGCTGCAACAGCCGGTTCCAAAAACTGAGCAGATAGGGTACTATGGGGGTACCCACTGCAAAGGCTTTTCCCTCCCAGTACTCCCTCAACAGGTCTAATGGTCCCTGGACTTTGCGGCCATATAACAATTCAAAGGGGGGAAGCCCTGTCGATTCCTGTGGCACTACACCGTAGGCAACAGTTGTGGTGACAGGAAGCACTCCCCATCTCTGTGAGTCTCCATGAATGTCCTTAGCATCTGTCTCACAGTCCCATTGAAACTCTCACAGAGACAGATAGTCTGGGGGTAATATTGAACACTCTGTACAGGTTTTATCACACAGATTCTGTTGAGTTATCTTGGCTGTGAATTGGGTAACTTGTTTAGTTAGAATTTCAGGGTTCTTATATTATAGGAATTACTCGCAAGGCGGTTTTAGGGTGATCACCTAATTTCCCTACCTTCTGGCACCAGGTCAACAGAAGGCTTAAACCACCCCTCCTGAAAGGTGCGTTTCCACCCTGATGCCAAGCAAGCGGAATATCATGGACTATTATTAGGATCACCGCCCGATATTTGTGGGGAACCACAAGTTGTCTCTTCCACAGCTTCATCATCTATTTTCCCCCTCCGTCGTCGACTTAATAGAGCAGCCTTTGATCCCACTCTATTGTCTCCCTCCTCATCACTACTGGGTCAGCTCTTGAGTAGTACTGAACCAGTGTTGGATCTTGTAGGACTTTCTGCTGGAATCCTTCAGATGTGGACCATTTGACCGTCAGTTTGTCAAGGGCTTTAAGTTGAGGTCTGGGTTGTCTTACCTGTGTCCCCTCTAAAAGTGCCTCTATCACTTGTGCTCAGGTCACTGCCAGATATCCAGGGGTCATCAATCCAAATGTGGACATCAGGATGCCTAGATCGTTCCCCAGTAACACTTCTGTGGTCAAGTAGCACATAAGTCCCAGCTCCACAGTTCATCCACTGGCTCCCCAGTTCAGATGTCCTTTTGCTGTTGGAAGATGGTATACAATTCCTCTGGCTACCCATACGGCAATGGAGATGCCAGTTCTCTGGTCTCTAGGGGCTTTGTCTGTCTAGATGAGTCCCTAGGCTGACTTAACATTGAGTAGATGCTGATGATGAACTCTGTTGTCTTGGCAATGGCTTTGTAGCAGTGACACCTCATGGGGAATAGCCCAGATAAAATCAGCTGTATCATAGAAAATTTCCTGGGAGAGCAGTGATTTGGGGGTCCCTCCAGAGTGGTGGTCTCCCCCATATAGTGCACTTGCTGGGTGGGAGTGAGTTTGCTGATCCTGAGAAGACTCCAGGTGGGGCGCTTGTTTATCTTGGGACAGTTGCTCTTAATATGCCCAGTCACGTTGAAAACACCGCAGTCCTGCCCCCCTATTTGTGGTGCATGTAGTATGTGGAGGTCCCATAGGGATTGAGACTAGGGGTGCATTGATTGGGGTTGCTAGCATGTCTGGTGTGAAGGGACGAGGTGCCATGCTGCTTTATTCATGGTACATGGCCTTTAATCTCTGACCCACCCCTGGAGCACTATTTTAGTAGAAATGCTCCAAGAGTACCAATTACAACCCATATTCCATGATGACAACTTGCGCTCCCTGCCACCAGTTGGAACCGGCCCGGTACAGTTGGTGGACCCATTCTATGAAGGAGACCTGAGTCCTTTTGTAAGGTCTCTTGGAACTTTTGTCAGTAGGCTTCTGGGGTCATGGCATACTGACCCAGAAGCTGCTCCTTCACTGCAATGTAGTCCATGCTTAAACTGTTTGGAACAGCCCGGTATGCCTCTGTTGCTCCTCCTGTGAGCTTGCTTGACAATATCCTCACACAGTACTCAGCTCCAAAAACTTGAAATGCATAAAATGGTAGCTTCTTCCTCCCACTTCCATGTTCTGTGGGGATCCTGCTTCCCTTGTCTAAAACTGGAGCTTCACTAGCTTTAGCTGATGGGCCTACTCTCTTTAACTCTTTTTCCCTACTCAGAGACTTTTGCGGTCACCTGTCGGACCACTTCCACTGGGCCCATATACGGCCAGATGGTCTCTGACCTCCCTTGTGAAGTCACTGTCCCCGGAAGCAATAAAACTGATGCTTGCTCTGTCACCCTCCATTAAGTCAGCTATAAGGTAGGCTTTACTCGTTGCCAGCAACCTGTCATCTGACTTCTAGCAGATCCATTAGGGTTGCCCTTTTGAGGTGGCATTAGATCTGCTCTATGCACCGTTTCCCTGCAGATCAGATGCAATCTCCCAATGGAGACTGGGTCCAGGTGGCAGATTGGGAAAAATCACACCGCTGCCACCAACTGTAACAGGGATGACTGGTCCCAGACTATGGATACAGACCTGTACCACTACATGGCACATCCCTTCTTTTCCATTCACCCCTCCGAAACAACACCAGAATAGTGGGTCTGCAACCAGAGAGGTTGTTGCTGAGACTGTGTCAAGCTATCAACTATATGTCCCCAAGCTGGGCTGGTCTCAGTAGGCAGCGTCACCGTCCCAGTAGGTATTGATCCCTCTACCTACACAGCCTCCTGGAAAGGTATCAAACCCTCTGCCAGCTCCTGACGCCATCTTTAAACAGACCCCATTTATCCTCTCAGGCCAGCTCTTGAGGCTGCTTTACAAAGACCATTTGACTTTCAGGTCAGCACTTTACCTACAGATCCTCAGACTCTTTAACAGATCCCCACAACCAGGGAACCAAGTGGCCAGAAAGCAGGCCCTTAAAAACTACCAATGGAATCACTGAAAGATCCAGGCAAGACTCACAGTTCCAAAAGGAATGATGCTTGATCATGAATTCAACCGGGACTAGCTCCTAAGAACTTTACACTTAGCTTGGGGTGACCCACACAAACTAAAACATAACCACACAGTAAGTATACAGGTAACAATACAATAATGGAATCTGAAAAAAAGGGAAAGGGAGTCTTGGGAACATATGCCAACATATATCAGCTCAAAATATTTTATAAAGTCACATCATGCAACAAAATTTATTCTTACATGATAAATTCATTCCATTCTTGATGGTGATAGTCTACAATTCCTTACTGTTGGGAAAACATCACGGCAAAGACACCATACACCAAGAACTTTCTTATTCTTCCCACGTCCCAACAGCTGCCTCACCCTCAAAATGATATAATTTTGTAAAAGTATGCAAAGATGACCATATAGGGGTGTGCATCTTCACTGGTCTCACGATTCGATTGCGATTATCCTGTCTACGATTCGATTCTGCGATGCATCACGATGCATCACAATTACTGCCCATGATTTTCATGAACTTGTTCTATTTCATATATATATATATATATATATATATATATATATATATATATATATATATATATATATATATATATATATATATACACTGTATATATACACACAGACATACAATATGTATATATACTATATAATGTGTGTGTATGTATGAATATATATGTAATCTTTCAAACTGTGAAAGATGGACAGCGCTCGTAAACATAATAGAATATGCACAGAAAGAAATGTAGCTGTAGATTTATTTTAAAAAGGAAAGTGTAAATGCACAGTGAGAAATAATGAGTCTGGAGTCTGAGTCTGGAGTTCCAGAGTAGCTTTGTCTCCCTAACTACAGCTGCATGTTCAAGGGAGTCTGTCTCCGGGTTTTACACCAACTGCACCACATCAGGACTTTCTGTGTGCACATTGCGCAGATATTTGACATGGAGAGCACTCTCAACAGACCTCCCCTCTCACACACAAATGTTCTGGTCAGGAATTTTTATGACACCTAATGCCGACAGCAGCCTGATGTAAACAGTGAATCTTTTCTTGTATTATCGATTTACGGTTTACTGTTGCTGTATCTGCTGCATGTTTGCTCTCTGTCAGACCCCTAGCCCAAACGAGCATTTATGGGTTTGCTGTTAGATATAGTAAGTCAAGTTTTACAAAAGGCACACAATTGCCTCTCAAATGTTGAAAATAAAGTATAAAATTGTGCTACTTTTGTAAAACTTGACTTACTATATCTAATAGCAACCAATAAATGCTTGTTTGGGCTAGGGATATGACAGAGAGCAAACATGCAGCAGAGACCGCAACAGTAAACAGTCAATCGATAATACAAGAAAAGATTCACTGTTTACATCAGGCTGCTGTCGGCATTAGGTGTCATAAAAATTCCTGACCGGAACATTTGTGTGTGAGAGAAGGTCTGTTGAGCGTGCTCTTCGTGTCAGATATCTGCGCAGTGTGCACACAGAAAGTCCTGATGTGGTGCAGCTGGTGTAAAACCCGGAGACAGACTCCCTTATGTCGGCTTCTCTGAATATACTGCTCTGTGAGAAAGGCGGGGTTATGTGACGTTGCGCAATGACGACACTGACCCCTGAATCAATTCAGGTCTGCACTTGCATCGATGCAGCATCGTTAAAAGACCAGTCAACACTGTAGATTTGCATAATCAACAAATGCAAGTTAGTCTGAACTTCAAATGAGTAGTAGATTTTTTTTCTGACAATTTTAAAAGTTATGTCTTTTTCCACTCCCCCTGTACCATGTGACAGCCATCAGCCAATCACAAATGCATACACGTACCATGTGACAGGAATCAGCCATTCACAAATGCATACACACTTATTCTTGCACACACTCAGTAGGAGCTGGTGACTCAAAAAGTTTAAATATAAAAAGACTGTGCACATTTTGTTAATGGAAGTAAATTAGAAAATTGTTTAAATATGCATGCTCTATCTGAATAATGAAAGTTTGATTGAGTGTCCCTTTAACGGCTGCATTGCGATGCATCACTGAATCGATTATTTTCAGCAGCCCTAATGACTAAGTTGCTACCTTGCAAATCTTATCAACTGAAGCCTTGTTCTTAAAGGCCCAGGAAGTAAAAACTGAATGGGTTGAATGCGCTGTAATATGTAAAGGCTGTCCCGCCTCCAAGTAAGCCTTATGAATTAACCTTTTTGGTCAAAAATCAAAAGAAACAGACATCGCTTCAGACCCCTGCATTTAGCTGAAAAAAAGAATAAACTTGAGGACTGATAAAACTGTTAAAGGGATACTAAACCCACATATTTTCTTCCATGATTCAGATAGAGCATGCAATTTTAAAGTGAATGTAAAGTTGAATAAATGAGTGCCTGGTATTTAAAAATACTAGCAAAAACAGGGGCACTTTCATTCATTAAACTTTACAACATTGCAACATTTTTTTTTTAAATACTTACCTTTTTCCTTACCACAGCAATGACTAAACCGGCTTCCTCCAATCATTGCGTGGCCTGATGATATAGACGCTCCGCGGTGCACGCCATGATTGGAGGAAGCCATTTTCGTCATTGCTGTGGTAAGTACAGAGGAGCTGTGGGTGAAGTATCGCCGGTCTGGGTTTCATAAAGAAAAGGGTAAGTATTTTTTTTTTAAAACGCTGCAATGTAAAAGTTTAATGAATGAGTGCCCCTGTTTTAATAGTATTTTTAAAAACCGGGCCCTCATTCATTCAACTGTACATTCACTTTAAGTAACTCTCTAATTTACGCCTATTATCATTTTTCTTCATTCTCTTGGTATCTTTATTTGAAAAAAAAAAAAAAAGGAATGTAAGCTTAAGAGCTGGCACATCTTTGGTTCAGGACCTGGGTAGAGCGTGTTGATTGGTGCCTAAATATACACCAATCAGCAAGCACTACCCAGGGTGCTGAACCAAAGATGGGTTAGCTTGTAAGCTTACATTCGTGCTTTTTCAAATAAAAAGATACCAAGAGAACAAGAAAAATGTACAATATGAGTAAATTAGAAAGATGCTTAAAATTGAATGCTCTATCTGAATCATGAAATAAACAAATTGGGTTCAGTATCCCTTTAAGTGGATTGCAGATAGTATTTCAAAGCCCTGACAACATCTAAATTGTTTACCAAACTTTCTTTCAAAATTTTAGGATTGGGACATAAATGTAGGTACTATAATTTCACAATTAATATTCTCAGAAGAAAACACTTTAGGCAAGAAACTAGAAATAGTACGTAAAACAGCTTTATCCTGATGGAAAACTAGATACGGAGATATTCAGGAAATAGTTGATACTATTGATACACCCTACTGACAGAAAAAAATAGCAAAGAACAAAAGCCTTCCAGGACAACAAAAATGTCCAATTTCTGCATAGAATATTGTAAAACTCTCAAAACCAGGTTGAGATTCCAAGTAAGAGCAATCTGTGTTATAACTTGCCCGATTCTAACTAGAGCTTGCACAAAGGCTTGACTATCTGGAAGTCTAGAATAAGACAGTCTGGAATAAGACAGAAAGAGCAGAAATGTACCCTTCAAAAGGTACTGGCTAATAAACCCTTATCTAAGCCATCTGAAAGAAATTGGAAAATGTGTGGAATGCCAGGTGAAACCTCGCTCCACACACCAAGAATGATAAAACTTTCCAAACCTTATGATAAATTTTTATAGTAGCTGGTTGACGAGCCTGAATCAGGGTATCCGCCACTGAATCAGAAAAAAACCTCTGAAAAAGGATTTACCTTCAACCTGTCAAATTGAGAGATTGAAGATTTTGATAAAAGAAAGGACCTTGAAACAACAGATCTGGACGATGAAGAAGACACCACAGTGGGACACTGGAAATTTGAATCGGGTCAGCATACAAAGTCCTTCAAGGCCACGCAGGAGCTATTAGAATTGCTGAAGTAAGTTTCTGTTTAAGCCGAGCAATCACCCTTGGAAGAAGAACAATTGGTGGGAAAAGATAGACTAGATGATATGGCCAAGGAACTTCTAATGCATCTATCAGCTCTGATTGAGGATCCCTGGAACTCGCTCCATAATTGGGAAATTTGTGATTCAGATGAGACGCCATCAAGTCTATCTTTGGGAGGCTCCAACGTTTAACCAACTGATCAAAAATATCCTGACTGAGAGACCATTTGCCCAAATGAAGAGTTTGATGTCTAATATAATCCGCCTTCTAGTTGTTGACTCTGGGAATGTGGATTGCCGAAATTGTACACAGATGGAATTATTCCCAAGATCTAATGCAAGTGCATTGATGTTGTCCAATTGAAAAAGGATATATTGAGCTGACCCGAGAAGAGGCCATGCCTGGAGAGCTTAGAAGATTGCATAGAGTTCTAATATGTTGATTGGCAACCTCGCCTCCTGAGGAGACCAAATTTCCTGAGATCTCTGAGGACCCCTGACCGCGCCCGTGTTAATTACTTCCTAGGACAGAAAAAGAAAGGACATTAGCATACATAGCTGAAGAAGACAAAAGGTAAAACCTCGCAAAAGAAATGACATCTGTTGCTGCAACAAACAGACCCACTACCTCCATACACTGAGCCACTGAAGCAAGAGCTACAGACTGAAGTTTAAACAAGTAGACTAAAGCTTGAGTTTGTGTTGATCTGTCAAGTACAGCCGCATGAATACAGTAAAGAGTGTCCTTGTTAAATCATAACAAGGACACTCTTTACTGAGGAATCAGAGAACTCTTGACAACGTTTACCTTCCAGCCATGACTGCAAAGAAACCAAACTAGTTCTTCAGTATGTACGGTCACAAATGGTACCTAAACCAAAATATTGTCTCGCACTACAACTATACCCTGAGCTCTGATAGACAGTAACGCCCCCAAAAGTTTGGTAAAAACCCTAGGAGCTGTAGATAGTCCAAAAGGAAGAGCTACTAACTAAAAATGTCTGTTCCAAAAAGCAAAACAAAGAAATTGATGAGGCTCTGAGTCTGTGTGAATAGGGATGTGAAGGTAAGCATCCTTTAAATCTATGGTTGTCATAAATTGCCCTTTTTGAACTAATGGGTGGATTGTTCTGATAGTTTCCATATTGAAAGAGGGAACCTTCAAAAACATATTTAAAGTTTTCAGATTAAAAATGGGTCTGAAGGTTCCCTACTTCTTTGGAACAAAAAATGAGGTTGGAGTAAAACCCTTTCCCCTGTTCTGCCAGAGAAAATGTGACAATCACCCACATGTCCTCTAGTTCCTGAATACACTGAACGAATGCAGATATTAGCCTGCTTGGACTTGTTCCATACTAGATTGGTCTTCCAGGAGGACTTGGAGAAGTATGGCTTTTGAGATGAAGATAACTTCTGGGTTCTATACTGAAGAAAGGAGAGAAAACGATTGTTAGATCTGCCCTTGGATATAGATTTTCTATGCTGGGGCAAAAATGCTCCCTTTGTTGCTCGTAACAGTGGAAAAAATAGAATCCAAACTTAGCCCAAACTAATTTTTTTCCAGGAAAGGGTGGGGATAAAAGTCTGGTCTTTGAAACCATGTCTGCAAACCAAGATTTCAACCATAAGGCCCTTCTAGTAAGAACAGCTAAAGCCACAAATAACACAACATAAGAACACAAATAAGAGTTAGCCATGTTAGAATCCTGTAACATTATCCTAGCAACACCTTAAAAAAAAATTAAAAAAAATTGAGATTTACCCTCCCCCCAAAGGTATTCTTACCTCCATTCCTCGCAACAGTCTCTTCTGATTTTTTTTCTTTTCAAAAAAGTGCCACGGCCGCACTGTCTATTCACAGCAAGGCTGATTGTGCCATTGAACTGAATGTAGTGCGCTACCGTGTTGGGTAAAGCCGGGAGAGTGCTACATTTAGTGCTATGCTGCAATCGGGAGTGCTATGATTACAGAGCGCACCCGTGAGACACTTTTAAGAAGAAAAATAAAATCAGAAGAGGATGGCAAGGAACGGACGGTAAGTATACCTTTGGGAGTAAATATTGCAATCTCTTTTGTTTACACATACATACAAATATTTTATTTATCACAATTAGTTAGCACAATCCTAAAAAACTCTAACGACACAGGTGTCAATTAAAAAACAGAATTTATGCTTACCTGATAAATTTCTTTCATTTGCGATGTACCGAGTCCACGGATTCATCCTAACTTGTGGTATATTGTCCTTCCTGACAGGAAGTAGCAAAGAGAGCACCACAGCAGAGCTGTCTATATAGCTCCCCCCTTAACTCCACCCCCCAGTCATTCGACCGAAAGCCAAGGAAGAAAAGGAAAAACTATAAAGGTGCAGAGGTGACTGAAGTTTACATAAAAAATACTATCTGTCTTGAATAGACAGGGCGGGCCGTGGACTCGGTACGCAAAAGAAAGAAATTTATCAGGTAAGCATAAATTCTGTTTTCTTTTGCAAGACGTACCGAGTCCATGGATTCATCCTAACTTGTGGGATACCAATACCAAAGCTTTAGGACACGGATGAAGGGAGGGACAAGACAGGAACCTAAACGGAAGGCACCACTGCTTGCAAAACCTTTCTCCCAAAAATAGCCTCCGAAGAAGCAAAAGTATCAAATTTGGAAAAGGTATGAAGCGAAGACCAAGTCGCAGCCTTACAAATCTGTTCAACAGAAGCATAATTTTTAAAAGCCCATGTGGAAGCCACCGCTCTAGTGGTGTAGGCTGTAATTCTTTCAGGAGGCTGCTGTCCAGCAATCTCATAAGCCAAACGGATGATGCTTTCAGCAAAAAGGAAAGAGAGGTAGCCGTAGCCTTTTGACCTCTACGCTTTCCAGCATAGACAACAAACAAAGAAGATGATTGGTGAAAATCTTTGGTTGCCTGCAAATAAAACTTCAAGGCACGAACCACGTCCAAGTTGTGCAACAGACGGTCCTTCTTAGAAGAAGGATTAGGACACAGAGAAGGAACAACAATTTCCTGATTGATATTCCTGTTAGAAACAACCTTAGGGAGGAACCCAAGGTTGGTACGCATAAACGTATAAAACAAGATAAGGCGAGTCACATTGTAATGCAGATAGTTCAGAAACTCTTCGAGCTGAAGAGATAACTAGAAACAGAACTTTGCATGGGTTCAAACGGAACCCCCTGAAGAACTTTAAGAACTAAATTGAGACTCCATGGCGGAGCAACAGGTTTAAACACAGGCTTAATTCTAACTAAAGACTGACAAAAAGCCCAAATGTCTGGGACATCTGCCAGACGCTTGTGCAACAGAATAGACAAAGCAGATATCTGTCCCTTTCAGGAACTAGCGGACAATCCTTTCTCCAATCCTTC
Organism: Bombina bombina; assembly: GCF_027579735.1. Lineage (NCBI taxonomy): Eukaryota > Metazoa > Chordata > Amphibia > Anura > Bombinatoridae > Bombina > Bombina bombina. The sequence continues at coordinate 960,187,488 of NC_069504.1, forward strand.
TTGGAAAAAAGACAAAATCCTAGGAATCCTGATCTTACTCCATGAGTAGCCTTTGGATTCACACCAAAAAAGATATTTACGCCATATCTTATGATAGATCTTCCTGGTGATAGGCTTTCGAGCCTGAATCAGGGTATCTATGTCCGAATCAGAGAAACCCCACTTTGATAAAATCAAGCGTTCAATCTCCAAGCAGTCAGTTGCAGAGAAATTAGATTTGGACGCTTGAATGGACCTTGAATCAAAAGGTCCCGTCTCAGTGGCAGAGATGACATGTCCACCAGGTCTGCATACCAAGTCCTGCGTGGCCACGCAGGCGCCATCAAAATCACTGAAGCTCTCTCCTGTTTGATTCTGGCAATCAGACGCGGAAGGAGAGGGAATGGTGGAAACACATAAGCCAGGTTGAACGACCAGGGTACTGCTAGAGCATCTATCAGTACTGCCTGAGGATCCCTTGACCTGGATCTGTAACGAGGAAGCATAGTTGCAGTGGTCTGAGATTCAAGCGAGCAAACGGAACTATGTCCATTGCCGATACCATAAGTCCGATTACCTCCATACACTGAGCCACTGACGGCCGAGGAATGGAATGAAGAGCTCGGCAGGTGGTTAAAATCTTTGATTTGCTGACCTCCGTCAGAAATATTTTCATGTCCACCGAATCTATCAGAGTTCCCAGGAATGGAACTCGTGAGAGGAATAAGAGAACTCTTTTCACGTTCATCTTCCACCCATGAGATCTTAGAAAGGCCAACACTAAGTCCGTGTGAGACTTGGCAAGTTGGAAAGTTGACGCTTGAATTAAGATGTCGTCTAGATAAGGCGCCATTGCTATGCCCCTCGGCCTTAGGACCGCCAGAAGGGACGCTAGCACCTTTGTGAAGATTCTTGGCGCCGTGGCCAACCCGAAGGGAAGAGCCACAAACTGGTAATGCCTGTCTAGAAAGGCAAACCTGAAGAACTGGTGATGATCTTTGTGGATAGGAATGTGTAGATATGCATCCTTTAGATCCACGGTAGTCATATATTGACCCTCCTGGATCATTGGTAAAATAGTCCAAATGGTCTCCATCTTGAAGGATGGAACTCTTAGGAATTGGTTTAGGATCTTGTGATCTAGAATTGGTCTGAAGGTTCCCTCTTTTTTGGGAACCACAAACAGATTGGAGTAGAAACCTTGCCCCTGTTCTGTTTTCGGAACTGGGCAGATCACTCTCATGGTAAAAAGGTCTTCTACACAGCGTAAGAACGCCTCTCTTTTTGTCTGGTTTACAGACAATTGAGAAAGATGGAACCTCCCCCTTGGAGGAGAATCTTTGAAATCTAGGAGATACCCCTGGGTTACAATTTCTACGGCCCAGGAGTCCTGAACGTCTCTTGCCCAGGCCTGAGCAAAGAGAGAAAGTCTGCCCCCTACTTGATCCGGTCCTGGATCGGGGGCTACCCCTTCATGCTGTCTTAGTGGCAGCAGCAGGCTTTTTGGCCTGTTTACCCTTGTTCCAAGCCTGGTTAGGTCTCCAGGTTGGCTTGGATTGAGCAAAGTTTTTTTTTTATTTTGTTTGGTCCTCGTCTTATTTGACTTATCTTGAGGGAGGGCATGACCCTTCCCTCCAGTGATGTCTGAAATGATTTCTTTCAGTGCAGGCCCGAATAGGGTCTTACCTTTGAAAGGGATGGTCAAAAGCATAGATTTAGATGACACATCAGCTGACCAGGACTTAAGCCATAACGCTCTTCGCGCTAAAATGGCAAAACCGGAATTCTTTGCCGCTAACTTAGCAAGATGAAACGCAGCGTCTGTAATAAAAGAATTAGCCAACTTAAGGGCCTTTATTCTGTCCAAAATATCATCTAGTGGGGTCTCCATCTGAAGAGCCTCTTCTAGAGCCTCAAACCAAAAAGCAGCTGCAGTGGTTACCGGAACAATGCACGCTATAGGTTGAAGAAGAAAACCCTGATGAACAAAACATTTTCTTTAGGAGACCCTCTAACTTTTTATCCATAGGATCAATGAAAGCACAACTGTCTTCAATAGGTATAGTTGTACACTTAGCCAAAGTAAAAATAGCTCCCTCCACCTTAGGGACCGTCTGCCACGAGTCCTCTATGGTGTCAGAAATGGGGAACATTTTCTTAAAAACAGGAGGGGGAGCAAACAGAACACCTGGTCTATCCCACTCCTTAGTAACAATGTCCGAAATCCTCTTAGGGAACAGAAAAACATCAGTGTAAACAGGAACCTCTAAATATTTGTCCATTTTACACAATTTCTCTGGAACGACAATAGGGTCACAATCATCTCAAGTAGCTAAAACCTCCATGAGCAATAAACGGAGGTGCTCTAGCTTAAATGCCGTCATATCTGAATCTGTCTGAGGGAACATCTTTCCTGAATCAGAAATCTCTCCCTCAGACAGCAAATCCCTAATCCCTACCTCAGAACATTGTGAGGGAATATCGGATACGGCTACTAAAGCGTCAGAAGGCTCAGCATTTGTTCTTAACCCAGAGCTACTGCGATTCCCTTGCAACCCTGGCAGTTTAGATAAAACCTCTGTGAGGGTAGTATTCATAACTGAAGCCATATCTTGCAAGGTGAAAGAATTAGACGCACTAGAAGTACTTGGCGTCGCTTGTGCGGGCGTTACTGGTTGTGACACTTGGGGAGAACTAGATGGCAAAACCTGATTTCCTTCTGTCTGAGAATCATTTAATGCCAAATCCTTATAAGTCAAAATATGCCGTTTGCAATTTATAGACATATCAGTACAATTGGGACACATTCTTAGAGGGGGTTCCACAATGGCTTCTAAACAAATTGGACAATGAGTTTCCTCAGTGTCAGACATGTTTAACAGGCTAGTAATGAAGCAAGCAAGCTTGGAAAACACTTTATTTAATGGAAAAAAACACAATTTGCAAAAACAGTACTGTACCTTTAAAAGAAAAAAAACAGAATTTATGTTTACCTGATAAATTTCTTTCTCCTACGGTGTGTCCGGTCCACGGCTTCATCCTTACTTGTGGGATATTCTCTTCCCCTACAGCAAATGGCAAAGAGAGCACATAGCAAAAGCTGTCCATATAGCCCCCCCTCTGGCTCCGCCCCCCAGTCATTCGACCGAAGGTTAGGAGAAAAAGGAGAAACTATAGGGTGCCATGGTGACTGTAGTGTACAGAAATAAAAATTTTAAACCTGACTAAAAGCGAGAAAGAAATTTATCAGCTAAACATAAATTCTGTTTTCTCCTACATTGGTGTATCCGGTCCACGGCTTCATCCTTACTTGTGGGAACCAATACCAAAGCTTTAGGACACGGATGAAGGGAGGGAACAAGTCAGGTAACCTAAACGGAAGGCACCACAGCTTGCAAAACCTTTCTCCCAAAAATAGCCTCCGAAGAAGCATAAGTATCGAATTTGTAAAATTTGGCAAAAGTATGCAGAGAAGACCAAGTCGCTGCCTTACAGATCTGTTCAACAGAAGCCTCGTTCTTGAAGGCCCATGTGGAAGCCACAGCTCTAGTAGAGTGAGCTGTAATTCGTTCAGGAGGCTGCCGTTCGGCAGTCTCATAAGCCAATCGGATGATGCTTTTTAGCCAAAAGGAAAGAGAGGTAGCAGTAGCTTTTTGCCCTCTCCTCTTACCAGAATAAACGACAAACAAGGATGATGTCTGTCTGAAATCTTTTGTTGCTTCTAAATAGAATTTTAAAGCACGGACCACATCTAGGTTGTGTAACAAACGTTCCTTCTTCGAAACTGGATTCGGACACAGAGAAGGAACAACTATTTCCTGGTTAATATTCCTGTTGGAAACCACTTTTGGAAGAAAACCAGGCTTGGTACGTAAAACTACCTTATCTGTATGGAATACCAGATAGGGTGAAGTACACTGGAAAGCAGACAATTCAGAAACTCTTCTAGCAGAAGAAATAGCAACCAAAAACAGAACTTTCCAAGATAGTAACTTAATATCTATGGAATGTAAGGGTTCAAACGGAACCCCTTGAAGAACTGAAAGAACTAAGTTTAGACTCCATGGAGGAGTCTGTTGACAGGCTTGATTCTGACTAACGCCTGTACAAACACCTGTACATCTGGCACGGCTGCCAGACGTTTGAGCAACAAAACAGACAGAGCAGATATCTGTCCTTTTAAAGAACTAGCTGACAAACCTTTATCCAAACCCTCTTGGAGAAAGGAAAGTATCCTAGGAATTTTAATTTTACTCCAAGAGAATCCCTTGGATTCGCACCAACGGATATATTTTTGCCATATCTTATGGTAAATTTTCCTAGTCACAGGTTTTCTGGCTTGAACCAGAGTATCTATAACCGAATCTGAAAACCCACGCTTAGATAGAATCAAGCGTTCAATTTCCAAGCAGTCAGTTGCAGAGACTAGATTTGGATGTTCGAATGGACCTTGTACTAGAAGATCCTGCCTCAAAGGTAGCTTCCATGGTGGAGCCGATGACATATTCACCAGGTCTGCATACCAAGTCCTGCGTGGCCATGCAGGAGCTATTAGAATCACTGAGGCCTTCTCCCGTTTGATCCTGGCTACACGCCTGGGAAGGAGAGGAAACGGTGGAAACACATAAGCCAGATTGAACGACCAGGGCGCCACCAATGCATCCACTAGTGTTGCCTTGGGATCCCTGGATCTGGACCTGTAGCGAGGAACCTTGGAGTTCTGACGAGACGCCATCAGATCCATATCTGGAATGCCCCATAGTTGAGTTATCTGGGCAAAGACCTCCGGGTGAAGTTCCCACTCCCCCGGATGGAAAGTCTCAAATAATCCGCCTCCCAGTTGTCTACTCCTGGGATGTGAATTGCAGATAGATGGCAGGAGTGATCCTCCGCCCATTTGATGATCTTGGATACCTCTCTCATTGCCAAGGAACTCTTTGTTCCCCCCTGATGATTGATGTACGCTACAGTCGTCATGTTGTCCGACTGAAATCTTATGAATCTGGCCTTCGCTAGTTGAGGCCAAGCCAAGAGCGCATTGAATATCGCTCTCAGTTCCAAAATGTTTATCGGGAGAAGAGACTCTTCCTGAGACCATAGACCCTGAGCTTTCAGAGAGTCCCAGACCGCGCCCCAGCCTAAGAGACTGGCGTCGGTCGTGACAATGACCCACTCTGGTCTGCGGAAACTCATTCCCTGAGACAGGTGATCCTGAGTCAACCACCAGAGGAGTGAGTCTCTGGTTACCTGGTCTACTTGAATCTGGGGAGACAAGTCTGCATAATCCCCATTCCACTGTTTGAGCATGCACAGTTGCAATGGTCTTAAATGAATTCGAGCAAAAGGAACCACATCCATTGCTGCAACCATTAGTCCTATTACTTCCATGCACTGAGCTATGGAAGGCTGAGGAATAGATTGAAGAACTCGACAAGCGTTTAGAAGCTTTAACTTTCTGACCTCTGTCAGAAAAATCTTCATTTCCACAGAATCTATTATTGTTCCCAGAAAAGGAACCCTTGTGGACGGGGACAGGGAACTCTTTTCTATGTTCACCTTCCACCCGTGAGACCTGAGAAAGGCTAAAACAATGTCTGTATGAGCCCTTGCTTTGGAAAGGGACGACGCTTGGATTAGAATGTCATCTAGGTAAGGTGCTACAGCAATGCCCCTCGGCCTTAGGACCGCTAGAAGGGACCCTAGCACCTTTGTGAAAATTCTGGGAGCAGTGGCTAAACCGAATGGAAGAGCCACGAACTGGTAATGTTTGTCCATAAAGGCGAACCTCAGGAACTGATGATGATATTTGTGGATAGGAATATGCAGGTACGCATCCTTTAAGTCCACGGTAGTCATATATTGACCCTCTTGAATTGTTGGTAAAATCGTCCGAATGGTTTCCATTTTGAATGATGGAACTCTGAGGAATTTGTTTAGAATTTTTAAATACAGAATTGGCCTGAAAGTTCCCTCTTTTTTGGGAACTACAAACAGGTTTGAGTAAAAACCCAGACCTTGTTCCGCTGTTGGAACTGGGTTTATCACTCCCATTTTTAATAGGTCTCCTACGCAATGTAAGAATGCCTGTCTCTTTATCTGGTCTGAAGATAAGCGAGACATGTGGAACCTTCCCCTTGGAGGAAGTTCCTTGAACTCTAGAAGATACCCCTGAGAGACTATTTCTAGTGCCCAGGGATCCGGAACATCTCTTGCCCAAGCCTGAGCAAAGAGAGAAAGTCTGCCCCCTACTAGATCCGGTCCCGGATCGGGGGCTACCCCTTCATGCTGTCTAGGTAGCAGCAGCAGGCTTCTTGGCCTGTTTACCCTTGTTCCAGCCTTGCAATGGTTTCCATGCTGGTTTAGGCTGGGAAGCATTACCCTCTTGTCTAGAGGCTGCAGAGTTAGAAGCCGGTCCGTTCCTGAAATTGCGAAAGGAACGAAAATTAGATTTGTTCTTAGCCTTGAAAGGCCTATCCTGTGGGAGGGCATGGCCCTCTCCCCCAGTGATGTCTGAAATAATCTCCTTCAATTCTGGCCCGAAAAGGGTCTTACCCTTGAAAGGAATATTAAGTAATTTTGTTTTGGACGACACATCCGCCGAGTTTTTCGCCGCTAATTTTGCCAATTGAAAAGCGGCATCCAAAATAAAGGAATTAGCCAACTTTAGTGCATGAATTCTGTCCATGACTTCATCATATGGAGTCTCCTTTTGGAGCGAACTTTCTAGTTCCTCGAACCAAAAAGACGCCGCCGTGGTGACAGGAATAATGCACGAAATTAGTTGAAGAAGGAAACCCTGCTGAACAAAAATCTTTTTAAGCAATCCTTCCAATTTTTTATCCATAGGATCTTTGAAAGCACAACTGTCCTCTATAGGTCTAAACACACTACAGTCCCTGCCACAGACTTTGCTGTGGCTTTTACCTTCCTTAGGGGTGATTCACCACAGAATTAAGCATCCCTGAGTCCTTTTCTCAGCCACAAGACCCTCTCACATGAAGCTGCATGCACTGCCTCTGGAAGTAACTGCGCAACTGAGGCGCGAAAATGAGGCCTCCTCCCTCTGCATACCAGAGTGAAGGGGCCTTTCTGACTAGATTAGGCGTCTAAACAACTGCCAGGCGCAATAAACGTTCCCAAAAGTGTTTCAAAGTTCACAAAAAACACTCCAATTGTCATATAATATGATAAAAAACTAATCGATTTAGCCCACAATAGTGTCAACCAGCATAGAGCCCAATTTATAAGCCTTAATTCTGTTACTGAGTCTAAGAAAATGGCTTACCGGTCCCATAAGGGAAAACTGACAGTCTTCTAGCATTACTGGGTCTTGTTAGAAAAGAGACTGGTCATACCTGAAGCAGATAAGTCTGCAAACTGTTCCCCCCAACTGAAGTTCTCTGGTTTCAACAGTCCTGCGTGGTAACAGCAATGGATTTTAGTTACTGGTGCTAAAATCATACTCCTCTTTTAACAGAAATCTTCATCACTTTCTGTTGTAGAGTAAATAGTACAAACCGGCACTATTTTAAAATAACAAACTCTTGATAGAAGAAATAAAACTACAACTAACACCACAAACTCTTTACCATCCCCGTGGAGATGCTACTTGTTCAGAGAGGCAAAGAGAATGACTGGGGGGTGGAGCCAGAGGGGGGGCTATATGGAAAGCTTTTGCTGTGTGCTCTCTTTGCCATTTCCTGTAGGGGAAGAGAATATCCCACAAGTAAGGATGAAGCCGTGGACCGGACACACCAATGTAGGAGAAAAGGCATACACAAACTGCAAAACAGGTTAAAATTGCTTCAAAAATTCCGAAATTTTAACAGTGTACCCACTAAGCTTTAGAAGAATTGCACAAGTAAAAAAGCAATAGACCCCCAAATGAAAAAAACGGATTGATAATTGTCTAAAACCGGTTAAAAAACCCTAAAGCTCTGCTGTGGCCCTACCTGCCCTTAGGAAGCGATAATATGGGGTTTAAAGCTTCAATTAGTCCCTCAGAAGACTAACAGGACCTCAGGAGAAGTTGCTTGCTGCTTGTAAATGTAGGCCCCGCCCACCTCACTCGATGTTGCTTGGGCCTACACAAAACTAACAAACCCTGCCTGAAAGCCATGTGGGTTATAAACAACCCCAAAGAACCCTCAAGCAAATGTCCCATAAAACAGAAAACGTTACTCCCAGACACAAAAACTTTTGTCCCAAATTCACATAAAAAACTGAGGCCTAGATTTAGAGTTCGGCGGTAAAAGGGCTGTTAACGCTCCGCGGGCTTTTTTCTGACCGCACCATAAATTTAACTCTGGTATCGAGAGTTCAAACAAATGCTGCGTTAGGCTCCAAAAAAGGAGCGTAGGGCATTTTTACCGCAAATGCAACTCTCGATACCAGAGTTGCTTACGGACGCGGCCAGCCTCAAAAACGTGCTTGTGCACGATTCTCCCATAGGAAACAATGGGACTGTTTGAGCTGAAAAAAAACCTAACACCTGCAAAAAAGCAGCGTTCAGCTCCTAACGCAGCCCCATTGTTTCCTATGGGGAAACACTTCCTACGTCTGCACCTAACACTCTAACATGTACCCCGAGTCTAAACACCCCTAGCCTTACACTTATTAACCCCTAATCTGCCGCCCCCGCTATCGCTGACCCCTGCATTACAGTTTTAACCCCTAATCTTCCGCTCCGTAAACCGCCGCAACCTACGTTATCCCTATGTACCCCTAATCTGCTGCCCTAACATCGCCGACCCCTATGTTATATTTATTAACCCCTAATCTGCCCCCCACAACGTCGCCGACACCTGCCTACACTTATTAACCCCTAATCTGCCGAGCGGACCTGAGCGCTACTATAATAAAGTTATTAACCCCTAATCCGTCTCACTAACCCTATCATAAATAGTATTAACCCCTAATCTGCCCTCCCTAACATCGCCGACACCTAACTTCAATTATTAACCCCTAATCTTCCGATCGGAGCTCACCGCTATTCTAATAAATGGATTAACCCCTAAAGCTAAGTCTAACCCTAACACTAACACCCCCCTAACTTAAATATAATTTACATATAACGAAATAAATTAACTCTTATTAAATAAATTAATCCTATTTAAAGCTAAATACTTACCTGTAAAATAAACCCTAATATAGCTACAATATAAATTATAATTATATTTTAGCTATTTTAGGATTAATATTTATTTTACAGGCAACTTGGTATTTATTTTAACCAGGTACAATAGCTATTAAATAGTTAATACCTATTTAATAGTTACCTAGTTAAAATAAATACAAAATTACCTGTAAAATAAATCCTAACCTAAGATATAATTAAACCTAACACTACCCTATCAATAAAATAATTAAATAAACTACCTACAATTACCTACAATTAACCTAACACTACACTATCAATAAATAAATTAAATACAATTGCTACAAATAAATACAATTAAATAAACTAGCTAAAGTACAAAAAATAAAAAAGAACTAAGTTACAGAAAATAAAAAAATATTTACAAACATAAGAAAAATATTACAACAATTTTAAACTAATTACACCTACTCTAAGCCCCCTAATAAAATAACAAAGCCCCCCAAAATAAATAATTCCCTACCCTATTCTAAATTTAAAAAGTTACAAGCTCTTTTACCTTACCAGCCCTGAACAGGGCCCTTTGCGGGGCATGCCCCAAGAAGTTCAGCTCTTTTGCCTGTAAAAGAAAACATACAATACCCCCCCCCCAACATTACAACCCACCACCCACATACCCCAAATCTAACCCAAACCACCCTTAAATAAACCTAACACTAAGCCCCTGAAGATCTTCCTACCTTGTCTTCACCATACCAGGTTCACCGATCCGTCCTGGCTCCGATATCTTCATCCAACCCAAGCGGGGGCTAGACATCCACTGAAGAAGTCCAGAAGAGGGTCCAAAGTCTTCCTCCTATCCGGCAAGAAGAGGACATCCGGACCGGCAAACATCTTCTCCAAGCGGCATCTTCGATCTTCTTCCATCCGGTGCGGAGCGGGTCCATCTTGAAGCAGGCGACGCGGATCCATCCTCTTCTTCCGATGTCTCCCGACGAATGACGGTTCCTTTAAGGGACGTCATCCAAGATGGCGTCCCTCGAATTCCGATTGGCTGATAGGATTCTATCAGCCAATCGGAATTAAGGTAGGAATTTTCTGATTGGCTGATGGAATCAGCCAATCAGAATCTAGTTCAATCCGATTGGCTGATCCAATCAGCCAATCAGATTGAGCTCGCATTCTATTGGCTGTTCCGATCAGCCAATAGAATGCGAGCTCAATCTGATTGGCTGATTGGATCGGCCAATCGGATTGAACTAGATTCTGATTGGCTGATTCCATCAGCCAATCAGAAAATTCCTACCTTAATTCCGATTGGCTGATAGAATCCTATCAGCCAATCGGAATTCGAGGGACGCCATCTTGGATGACGTCCCTTAAAGGAACCGTCATTAGTCGGGAGACATCGGAAGAAGAGGATGGATCCGCGTCGCCTGCTTCAAGATGGACCCGCTCCGCACCGGATGGAAGAAGATAGAAGATGCGGCTTGGAGAAGATGTTTGCCGGTCCGGATGTCCTCTTCTTGCCGGATAGGATGAAGACTTTGGAGCCTCTTCTGGACCTCTTCAGCACCGGATTATGGATCGCCAACCCCCGCTTGGGTTGGATGAAGATCTTGGAGCCAGGACGGATCGGTGATACCTGGATGGTGAAGACAAGGTAGGAAGATCTTCAGGGGATTAGTGTTAGGTTTATTTAAGGGGGGTTTGGGTTAGATTAGGGGTATGTGGGTGGTGGGTTGTAATGTTGGGGGGGGGGGTATTGTATGTTTTTTTTAACAGGCAAAAGAGCTGAACTTCTTGGGGCATGCCCCGCAAAGGGCCCTGTTCAGGGCTGGTAAGGTAAAAGAGCTTGTAACTTTTTTAATTTAGAATAGGGTAGGGAATTTATTATTTTGGGGGGCTTTGTTATTTTATTAGGGGGCTTAGAGTAGGTGTAATTAGTTTAAAATTGTTGTAATATTTTTCTTATGTTTGTAAATATTTTTTTATTTTCTGTAACTTAGTTCTTTTTTATTTTTTGTACTTTAGCTAGTTTATTTAATTGTATTTATTTGTAGCAATTGTGTTTATTTAATTTATTGATAGTGTAGTGTTAGGTTAATTGTAGGTAATTGTAGGTAGTTTATTTAATTATTTTATTGATAGGGTAGTGTTAGGTTTAATTATATCTTAGGTTAGGATTTATTTTACAGGTAAATTTGTTATTATTTTAACTAGGTAACTATTAAATAGTTCTTAACTATTTAATAGCTATTGTACCTAGTTAAAATAAATACCAAGTTGCCTGTAAAATAAATATTAATCCTAAAATAGCTATAATATAATTATAATTTATATTGTAGCTATATTAGGATTTATTTTACAGGTAAGTATTTAGCTTTAAATAGGATTAATTTATTTAATAAGAGTTAATTTATTTTGTTAGATTAAAATTATATTTAAGTTAGGGGGGTGTTAGTGTTAGGGTTAGACTTAGCTTTAGGGGTTAATACATTTATTAGAATAGCGGTGAGCTCCGATCGGAAGATTAGGGGTTAATAATTGAAGTTAGGTGTCGGCGATGTTAGGGAGGGCAGATTAGGGGTTAATACTATTTATGATAGGGTTAGTGAGGCGGGTTAGGGGTTAATAACTTTATTATAGTAGCGGTGCGGTCCGCTCGGCAGATTAGGGGTTAATAAGTGTAGGCAGGTGTCGGCGACGTTGAGGGGGGCAGATTAGGGGATAATAAATATAATATAGGGGTCGGCGGTGTTAGGGGTAGCAGATTAGGGGTACATAGGGATAACGTAGGTGGCGGCGCTTTGCGGTCGGAAGATTAGGGGTTAATTATTTTAAGTAGCTGGCGGCGATGTTGTGGGGGGCAGATTAGGGGTTAATAAATGTAATATAGGGGTCGGCGGGGTTAGGGGCAGCAGATTAGGGGTACATAAGTATAACGTAGGTGGCGGTCGGAAGATTAGGGGTTAAAATTTTTAATCGAGTGGCGGCGATGTGGGGGGACCTCGGTTTAGGGGTACATAGGTAGTTTATGGGTGTTAGTGTACTTTAGGGTACAGTAGTTAAGAGCTTTATAAACCGGCGTTAGCCAGAAAGCTCTTAACTCCTGCTATTTTCAGGCGGCTGGAATCTTGTCGTTAGAGCTCTAACGCTCACTGCAGAAACGACTCTAAATACCGGCGTTAGAAAGATCCCATTGAAAAGATAGGCTACGCAAATGGCGTAGGGGGATCTGCGGTATGGAAAAGTCGCGGCTGTAAAGTGAGCGTTAGACCCTTTAATCACTGACTCCAAATACCAGCGGGCGGCCAAAACCAGCGTTAGGAGCCTCTAACGCTGGTTTTGACGGCTACCGCCGAACTCTAAATCTAGGCCTGAGTGCCCACAAAACATTAACCCTTTATGCAAGCTAGTAAAAACCTCTGATAACACTAGGATTACTGATTACCCTTCCCCTAATGGGGATACTGTCAGCCTTTCTGAGTTAACACAGTCTCTGCAGAAAATATGACTGAACATACCTCATTGCTGTATAGCAAGAAACCGTTCCTCACACTGAAGTTTTCCTGTACTCCTCAGCTCATGTGGGAACAGCAGTGGATCTTAGTTACAAATGCTAAGATCATCATACTCCAGGCAGAAATCTTCATCTATGTCCTGCCTGAGAGTAAATAGTACAACACCGGTACCATTTAAAAATAACAAACACTTGATTGAAGATAAAATAAAACTAACAGTTTAACACCTCTTCTCTTTACCCTTCCTGTTTATAGCCAGTAAAGAGAATGACTGGGGGGTGGAGTTAAGGGGGGAGCTATATAGACAGCTCTGCTGTGGTGCTCTCTTTGCTACTTCCTGTCAGGAAGGACAATATCCCACAAGTAAGGATGAATCCGTGGACTCTGTACATCTTGCAAAAGAAAATATTTCACTATCTTAAAATTGCTGGACTAATATTATTTAGCAAACAAACAATACATCAACATAGAAATTTCTAACAATATTTACTCCAAAATGCCTTTACCTTTTCACATTAGAGAACACTTGAGACAACACTTTTAGATTAACCTTTTAGTTCCAGTTTAAACATTAAAAAGCGAAATAATGTTCCATTTACCTCCGTTGGCCTCGCCATGGTCGACCAAAGAAGTTGAGTGCACATGCTCAGCATCATAACCAGAGGTTGTCTTTGGGAAATAGACGTATGAGTGCTGCCAGCATTGCTGCAGAGGTTGAAGGGTGGGGGGTCAGCCTGTTAGTGCTCAGACCATACGCCGCACACTGCATCATATTGGTCTGCATGGCTGTCGTCCTAGAAGGAAGCCTCTTCTAAAGATGATGCACAAGAAAGCCCGCAAACAGTTTGCTAAAAACATGCAGACTAAGGACATGCATTACTGGAACCATGTCCTGTGGTCCGATGAGACCAAGATAAACTTATTTGGTTCAGATGGTGTCAAGCATGTGTGGCGGCACCAGGTGAGCAGTACAAAGACAAGTGTGTCTTGCCTACAGTCAAGCATGGTGGTGGGAATGTCATGGTCTGGGCCTGCATGAGTGCTGCCGGCACTGGGGAGTTACAGTTCATTGAGGGAACCATGAATGCCAACATGTACTGTGACATACTAAAGCAGAGCATGATCCCCTCCGTTCAGAGACTGGGCCACAGGGCAGTATTCCAACTTGATAACGACCCCAAACACACCTCCAAGACGACCACTGCCTTGCTAAAGAAGCTGAGGATAAAGGTGATGCACTGGCCAAGCATGTCTCCAAACCTAAACCCTATTGAGCATCTGTGGGGCATCCTCAAACATAAGGTGGGGGAGCGCAAGGTCTCTAACATCCACCAGCCCCGTGATGTTGTCATGGAGGAGTGGAAGAGGACTCCAGTGACAACCTTTGAAGCTCTGGTAACCTCCATGCCCAAGAGGGTTAAGGCTGTGCTGGAAAATAATGGTGGTCACACAACATATTGACACTTTGGGCCCAATTTGGACATTTCCACATAGGGGTGCACTCACTTTTGTTGCTAACGGTTTAGACATTAATGGCTGTGTGTTTAGTTATTTTGAAGGGACAGCAAATTTACACTGTTATACAGGCTGTACACTCACTACTTTACATTGTAGCAAAGTGTAATTTCTTTAGTGTTGTCACATGAAAAGGATTTAATAAAATATTTACAAAAACATGCGGGGTGTAACCAGACGTGGACTCCTTGCTCAGTGTGCTTAGAGGAATACTGCTACACCTCACTGACGAGGCCCAATGAAGGCCGAAACGATCGTCTTGGGTTGCTTTGTTCCTTGTTCAGAGAGGAATTGCCTGGTATTTCGGCGCTGGACTGACCGTAATAGGCGGGATCAGACTGATATACTACAGGAAAGTTCTACTCTGTGAAAAGCATTGCTGGGCTAAAAGAAGTTGCACCCAGGTGGTAAATCGCCATAGAACAGGCTAACAATAGTATTGAGCTGGTTGTTCGTTCCTGTGAGTGCATTTCTCTCTGTGTGTATTTAGTCTCCCTATGGGAAAAAGGGGAAACCAGACGTGGACTCCTTGCTCAGTGTGCTTAGAGGAATACTGCTACACCTCACTGACGAGGCCCAATGAAGGCCGAAACGATCGTATGGGGTTGCTTTGTTCCTTGTTCAGAGAGGAATTTCCTGGTATTTCGGCGCTGGACTGACCGTAATAGGCGGGATCAGACTGATATACTACAGGAAAGTTCTACTCTGTGAAAAGCATTGCTGGGCTAAAAGAAGTTGCACCCAGGTGGTAAATCGCCATAGAACAGGCTAACAATAGTATTGAGCTGGTTGTTCGTTTTTGTGAGTGCATTTCTCTCTGTGTGTATTTAGTCTCCCTATGGGAAAAAGGGGAAACCAGACGTGGACTCCTTGCTCAGTGTGCTTAGAGGAATACTGCTACACCTCACTGACGAGGCCCAATGAAGGCCGAAACGATCGTCTGAGGTTGCTTTGTTCCTTGTTCAGAGAGGAATTGCCTGGTATTTCGGCGCTGGACTGACCGTAATAGGCGGGATCAGACTGATATACTACTGGAAAGTTCTACTCTGTGAAAAGCATTGCTGGGCTAAAAGAAGTTGCAGCCAGGTGGTAAATCGCCATAGAACAGGCTAACAATAGTATTGAGCTGGTTGTCCGTTCCTGTGAGTGCATTTCTCTCTGTGTGTATTTAGTCTCCCTATGGGAAAAAGGGGAAACCAGACGTGGACTCCTTGCTCAGTGTGCTTAGAGGAACACTGCTACACCTCACTGAGGAGGCCCAATGAAGGCCGAAACGATCGTCTGGGGTTGCTTTGTTCCTTGTTCAGAGAGGAATTGCCTGGTATTTCGGCGCTGGACTGACCGTAATAGGCGGGATCAGACTGATATACTACAGGAAAGTTCTACTCTGTGAAAAGCATTGCTGGGCTAAAAGAAGTTGCACCCAGGTGGTAAATCGCCATAGAACAGGCTAACAATAGTATTGAGCTGGTTGTTCGTTCCTGTGAGTGCATTTCTCTCTGTGTGTATAATATATATATATATATATATATATATATATATATATAGGGTATCCAATGTTTAGTCTCAAAAAATACATGCTAAATTATATTAGATGGGCCATATACTGAACATGTAGTTGATTAAAGCTAGAAAATGATTGATGTATTAAATGAACATATATATATATATATATATATATAATTTATATTTCAGAGACCTGTGTAGTATATAATTAATTATATTAGTGCTAAGTAACTTTATTATTAGGAAGAGGGGTTTTGCAGTCCATACTTATAAATTCATTTTCTTATTTACTGTAAAATCTCTTAAGATTTGCACATAATTTGGCTATTGTGTTGATAATATATAAATTTCTCTGGTTGATTATTAGAAGTGATACAAGGCTATTTTTGGTTAGTTCTTGAATAATAATCTCCTAAAAATTCCATTAGAATTATTGAATTTGAGCTAAGATTCTTATTATAACATTGGGATACATTTTGTTAATCAAGTGCTGTTAAATCATTAATCCATATTTTGGCATTGGATTAATGTTATAAATTGGTCTAGTATAATTCATGTGTGATATTTAATAAGCGATTCATTTTGAGTTAAAGGGACACTATACCCAATTTTTTTCTTTCGTGATTCAGATAGAGCATGACATTTTAAGCAACTTTCTAATTTACTCCTATTATCAAATTTTCTTTATTCTCTTGGTATCTTTATTTGAAATGCAAGAAAGTAAATTTAGATGCCGGCCCATTTTTGGTGATCAACCTGGGTTGTTCTTGCTGATTGGTGGATAAACTCATCCACCAATAAAAAAGTGCTATCCAGAGTTCTGAATAAAAAAAAAGCTTAGATGTCTTATTTTTCAAATAAAGATAGCAAGAGAACGAAGAAAAATTGATAATAGGAATAAATTAGAAAGTGGTTTAAAATTGAATGCTCTATCTGAATCATGAAAGAAAAAATTTGTGTTCAGTGTCCCTTTAAGGTTAATTTTTTGAAATATTGTGTTCATAATACTGATGTACCTTTAATTCATTTTGAGTTAAGGTTAATTTATAGAAGTGTTTTGTTCATTCATGGGATAATAGACAATATCTATTGAATAGTAATTAATCTAAATATCTCTATAGCCTGTTTAATATTTTAAAGTTGTATTGATCAGTTGATAGATATAACTGGTCATAGGTGATATTTAGTTACTACATAAATATAATCAATGTGCATATAGAGATTAACTGGCCAGAATTTAGGAATAAAATTTAATTGGAGATTAAGTATTTATTTATTTATTTTTTAAATATTTTTTATTAAGGTTCTTTCCAAACAAACAATTAGCAATTCTCATTACATAACAGGAAGGAAAATTAATTGTTAGAGTAAGCTGCCAAAACAAAATCGTATAGGTACATAACACAGTTGAATGACACATTACCCATGAAATATGAACAATAAGCTCTATGTAAACTTCACACCCACCATAAAATATAAGCAGACACTTTTAGACCATAAAGATGCTGTAGCATAATATAAAGTAGATAAGCAGTGATGCGATAGGGCCACTTATGGGCCCCCAGTGAAGAACCTCTTTTTTTATTTTTTAAAACTGCAGGTGGGATATATTTTAATAGGCTTACAAGAGAATAATTTCAAGGACTAACAAAAGGTGAGATATTTGAACAATTAGGTAGATTTACAGTATTTGGTACAAGCTAGGTAAATAGTATGTGACAATATATTTAAAGCCTATGTTAAAACCTGTTAAGTGGATATAGAAATAAATGTTATACAATCTAACTACCCCGCTATGCTAGGAGGAGAAAATAAACATGGAGGCCAGTTATGAAGCATAAAAAATATGTAGAAAAAAGGGGAGGGGGGAGAAGGTGGTATCTCCGGTATGGTATTCTATACTATGGAACTTGTGGAGATATGGACTGCTGATTATTTTATAGAATAGTTAGCTAAAAGCACTTTGGGCTGAGGCTGCATCTAATGTGGCTGAGACCAGGGGCCAAACTTTACTATTTGATATGGTTTATATGACTCGCAGGGGATCCCAATAAAGCATAAGGTGGGAGAAGGGGGAGGGCATATAGGTACAAAAGGTAGATTATATGTTTGGGTAATACTATACGTATTCTTAATGGCTAGGGTCATGAATTTGACTTTATCTATATAGCTAAGCAATAGCATTTTGGGTATGGAAACCATATGTAGTGGCAATAGTATGGGTCCAGCCCATCCTATAGGTATTTCACATGCCTTGAGGTGAGGGTGCGCAGGCCAATTTAACAATAGTCTTAACGACAGATTGTAAGTTTTATATATGCAATCATGTATATAAAAGGAATGTTGAAGACTTGTGCCCTGCCTATTTCACTTCAGACATTTAAAAAACGCTATTATACGATATCAAGCCTTGACAATGCGCAAATATTTAGGGTTGTTGTGCAAAGGTGTAGACATATATGAATCAGTAGATACTGGTGGTTCTCGAATAGTTCTGTAATCTTCAGTCTATAGTTAGTCTAGATATTGTAGCTGCAAATAAATAAATATGTAAGCTCAAAGATCTCGGCCGCAGACATTGGAGCTCCCAACCATACTTAAGACCAGAAGCATTATTGAAATATATCTCTGATTATACAGGGAGTGCAGAATTATTAGGCAAGTTGTATTTTTGAGGATTAATTTTATTATTGAACTACAACCATGTTCTCAATGAACCCAAAAAAACTCATTAATATCAAAGCTGAATAGTTTTGGAAGTAGTTTTTAGTTTGTTTTTAGTTATAGCTATTTTAGGGGGATATCTGTGTGTGCAGGTGACTATTACTGTGCATAATTATTAGGCAACTTAACAAAAAACAAATATATACCCATTTCAATTATTTATTTTTACCAGTGAAACCAATATAACATCTCAACATTCACAAATATACATTTCTGACATTCAAAAACAAAACAAAAACAAATCAGTGACCAATATAGCCACCTTTCTTTGCAAGGACACTCAAAAGCCTGCCATCCATGGATTCTGTCAGTGTTTTGATCTGTTCACCATCAACATTGCGTGCAGCAGCAACCACAACCTCCCAGACACTGTTCAGAGAGGTGTACTGTTTTCCCTCCTTGTAAATCTCACATTTGATGATGGACCACAGGTTCTCAATGGGGTTCAGATCAGGTGAACAAGGAGGCCATGTCATTAGATTTTCTTCTTTTATACCCTTTCTTGCCAGCCACGCTGTGGAGTACTTGGACGCGTGTGATGGAGCATTGTCCTGCATGAAAATCATGTTTTTCTTGAAGGATGCAGACTTCTTCCTGTACCACTGCATGAAGAAGGTGTCTTCCAGAAACTGGCAGTAGGACTGGGAGTTGAGCTTGACTCCATCCTCAACCCGAAAAGGCCCCACAAGCTCATCTTTGATGATACCAGCCCAAACCAGTACTCCACCTCCACCTTGCTGGCGTCTGAGTCGGACTGGAGCTCTCTGCCCTTTACCAATCCAGCCACGGGCCCATCCATCTGGCCCATCAAGACTCACTCTCATTTCATCAGTCCATAAAACCTTAGAAAAATCAGTCTTGAGATATTTCTTGGCCCAGTCTTGACGTTTCAGCTTGTGTGTCTTGTTCAGTGGTGGTCGTCTTTCAGCCTCTCTTACCTTGGCCATGTCTCTGAGTATTGCACACCTTGTGCTTTTGGGCACTACAGTGATGTTGCAGCTCTGAAATATGGCCAAACTGGTGGCAAGTGGCATCTTGGCAGCTGCACGCTTGACTTTTCTCAGTTCATGGGCAGTTATTTTGCGCCTTGGTTTTTCCACACGCTTCTTGCAACCCTGTTGACTATTTTGAATGAAACGCTTGATTGTTCAATGATCACGCTTCAGAAGCTTTGCAATTTTAAGAGTGCTGCATCCCTCTGCAAGATATCTCACTATTTTTGACTTTTCTGAGCCTGTCAAGTCCTTCTTTTGACCCATTTTGCCAAAGGAAAGGAAGTTGCCTAATAATTATGCACACCTGATATAGGGTGTTGATGTCATTAGACCAGACCCCTTCTCATTACAGAGATGCACATCACCTAATATGCTTAATTGGTAGTAGGCTTTTGAGCCTATACAGCTTGGAGTAAGACAACATGCATAAAGAGGATGATGTGGTCAAAATACTCATTTGCCTAATAATTCTGCACTCCCTGTATATCCAGTGGTGTTAAAGCAAATATTTCTATGGTCATCTGTATCTATTGTTAGCGTGAGCCTAGTAAAACATTAATAGTGCGTGGTAGATTGGCATATAAAGGAAAATGGTAGACAGGAAGTTATAGAATACTAACAAACAAAATCACATTCCTATAAGAGAAACCTTAGTTAGTAATACCTTTCATATTGAGCATATATATTGGCAGACATGAACTGGTGGCACAGCTGTTATCTGCAGTACATATAAAGTTAACCCATCATAACATAGGAAGGACAGGCATATGTATACCTCATTTTGAGTTTTAAAGTAGCTAAAGCAATATAAAAAATACATAACAAACAACAAGCAAACTGAATTATCTAGATATAACAGGGCTAAACAATCTGCTGGAATTATAAACCAGGGTATCAAGGCAGTGACAACCATAATGGTATGAGGTTGTAAATCAGCTCAAAGCATACTGTCTCTCGTTCAGGTGCAAAGCTGGGGAGGAAACAACGCCATAACCTAGCGTTTTAACATGCACTAATACCACAGCTTGTTTGCATCTTTGAAGAACTTTGTGAGAAAGAACGCTATTTGTAGTGTCCATGTCCCTGTTAACTCAACAAATAGATGAGCGTGGTAATTAGCGTCATGTAAGACATGGATGCAAAGATATTTCCCCAAACAGAGTTATGCTATAAGTTCCGTCAGTCGCAGTATTTCATCCTGTGGCAGATAGAGATTAGGTCTCCACTCTTGTACATAATATAATAGCTGCCAGGGTCCCAAAGCTTTCGAGCCACTGCCGCACATGTTTCTCTATGCAAGCATGTCGTCAGCTCAGTCAGTAATATCCACTCTATATAGCCGATAGGGCTTGTGGCGCCAGAGAGTAGGACTGGGATGTTCCGTTTTTGAATAATGTCCCTGTAACATACCTTGTCATGTGAAGGCCCCTGCGACATTAGGTGATGCTGTTTCTGGGGATGCGGCACAACTGTTTTCTCAGGATGGACCATTGATTGCTCCTTGTTGGGGGGCTTGGTAATGTATGAGGGTATGTCCTGAACATGATCCCTGCGATGGTCTTTCCCAGATGGAGGCCGTGTTATTTCGCCAGGTGGTGGTAGCTGCGGTCCCTGAGGCGTTAGCTCCGCTACAATTTGAGAGTATCTCTTGACCGGTGGGCTGGGAGTGTTTATTGTGTCCAGTTTAGTGGCCTCCAGGTCATGCATAGGAGACTGCGTAGAAGGACACTCTTCACCTCGTTTCACGGCTTCCTTGTCTGAGTTAGCAGTGCAATATGTTGCGTCATAGGATGCAGTCGCCATGATGTGCGATTGTTCCAACGCTGCTTGGTACTCTTCTAGGAGGCTACTGAGCCCCGTAATGACATATGTCACCATATCCATGGTTAGGTTCCTCTGCGGAGGCATTCACTCACGGTAGTAAAGTGGTAGATAGCGGGTTTCACTCTGTATATCGTCTCTTCACAAAAAAAAACATGGCCGCTCCCGAAATCGCTAATCACCAGGGTAAATAGAAAAGTGATGCAAATATCAGCAAGGAGCGTCCTGACATTAAAATTTTCAACATGTAAGATTCCTTAGTCGCCATTGTCAAAATAATAGTAAGTTAGAGAAACCTGAGCGGTCGCAAAATTTGAGTTTTATATAGGAATTAGCTGGAGCTTCTGCGACCGCTCAGTCTCAGAGTTGGCTCCTCCCCCTTAAGTATTTATTTATAATAATAATTTTATTGTAAAGCTAATAAATATCTCGACAGTGTTATTTTGGGGTATACTACAGAGATTTAATATCTCACTGGAGTGTATTGGCAAGATTCTGCTATATTAATTGGAGATATCGCCGACAATAATTTTATACTGCAATTCTTAATATTCATAATTCCATTAATTAAAAATATTGTTACGTAAATATATAAAACGTTGGTGGCAATTGCTGCTGATAAATAAACCAACATTAAAAACTATATAGTTTCAGGGGGGCGGAGCCAGCCACTGAACTGAATGGTCGCAACTTTGTGGAGCTCCTCGCATCTTGGCTCCGTTCAGCACTAAATCATGTATAAATAGCCACGAAGCACCACAAAAACAGCACCTTAAAGTGATACAAGGTTAGATGCTTTGCGGTGAGACAGTTTATTCCTCGACAGCTGAAATTGGTAGTTCTCTTTGACCAGCGACTAGATCAAGGGCCGTAATACAGCACGCAAGAACTCTCTCTCCCCAGTCGCTGAACGCCTGCTTATACCTTCTGGTCATCGGTGGGTCTGGGCTCCGCTCCGGGTCCAGAGACTGCCCACTGCTGAGGTGGAGAGGCGGAAGAACTACTGCACAGAGTGGCCTCTACTAAGACCGCCCGAAAATAGAAGTGTTGAGAGGAGCTTTGAATTGACACATGCTGAATATTCAGGAGCGCTAACTACTTACCGGACTCTGTTTTGTGCTACCTCTGACTGCCTGATATAGCAACAGCCTCGTAGGAGGATTAAGCTAGCGCCTTCCCAGTTAGGTGAGGAGAGCTCTCACAGAGAGAAGCGTAGTGGCGTGAATGACAACCATCTTACCCAGTCCTGAGGTCTATGCCGAGAAAGTAAGTGTTAAGTGACACACCAAACACCTCCCAGCCCATATTTATGAATAAGGGGTCGTGGACCCTGAGGGACTTTCTCAGTTGACTACGCAAGAAGGGATTATTTAAATTGATGACCCACTGGGCTTTCTTTTTTTACTGAGGCCGTGTGTGACCCACCAGTTCTAACCACGCAACACAGAAGCTGCATAAGGGTCATTTACTAATTCCTATACCATGGTATTTACATAACAGAGGCCCAATCTAACATAAAAGTAGCCAGAACATCGAGACTGACTAAAATTATAATGGTGTGGATTATTTTCCTGAGGCCCACAACTGTGCAGAGTGTATAACCCTATCCAGTCTTGGACTCCCTACACCCAACGGATTAACTTGCCTAGAGACTCAAGTTTGCCTCTACACCTCACTATACAGTAGAGAACCTCCCATAAACTGTGACCAACTGTAAAGAGAGGCCCTGCTGCATTTCTAAGTAAACTTATTAATTCCATATGACTTTGCAACTGCAAGTGTAACATGGTACCTTTGAACCCTTGAACTGCTAAATACAAAAGGCCCCCTCTGGTAAGAAGACTGCACCTCTGCAAATAGTTGATATCCCAGCAGCACCTACCTGAAAAAAATCGGACACATATGATATCCCAGCAGCACCTACCTGAAAAAAATCGGACACATATACAGTTGCACACCTCAGTCTAAACCTTGCCAGGCAGTGTCTTCCCTCACCCTTTCCCGCCCCGGGTACTGGAGCGGGTCATATACACTTTCCCTTTGCCGTCTGAGTCCAGTGGTGACATTGCCCGAGGGGAGACACATCTAATAAGAAGACACCATAAGGTCAAATTCTGATTCATTAACAACAACCTTTCTCAAGATGTCCTGTTCCTTCCTCATCAACTTAAGCGATCAAACTTAAGCGATGCTATAGCCTAAATCACGTAGGCCATCTCCGCCCAGGGGGCTATTACAGGGTCTCAGGGTCCAGTATATCTTAAAGGGAAAACTGTAAAGCTACCATGCCGCAAGGTAATAAAAAGAAGCACTCAGCTGTGATTCCAAAAAAAATCTCTAGCAGACCACTTCAAGACCGCAGTATTGAATGACAGTAACTCTCCTGGTCTGGGGACAAACCCTCATTCTAAAACCCTAGCACAGAGCGTGTCTCTTCTCTTAGTTCTCTTGCCATGATGGATGGAACAGCCGCATCAGAAATAGTTGACACCTTAACAAAATGAATGAAAAATCTGGAAGAGACCCTTACTAAAACTATCCGAGGGTCGGTTGCCGAGCTGAGGAGAGCTATTAGTGAACGCACTGAAGCTTTAAATATTTTTATTGAGGCAAATAGTAAAACAGTACAAAGCGTAGTAACCACATACATAGGCCCTTAACCCGTAAGGGCAATTGTCAAAAGTATACAACGCTGCCAATACAGTAAGCATGACATGCCATATTTTGAATTATCAATGAAAACTTACATTTCAAAAACAATGGGTGTTGCAAAACAAATAGTCAACGATAATATATAAAATTGAAGTGCTTCCTGTGTGGTTAAAAAACAGAATAACTGACCTCAGATTTTTTTTTTTTTAAATAGACATCATATAGGGCCCTTTTTGGGTCCTCCAAACTATAGACATATATATATATAGTATAGAAAAATGTATCAACCATAACTATAATAAAGGACTCTTATGTAGTTTTTAGGGGGTCATCAATGGGATCTGTGTCCCTTAGCTTAATAAATAAGCTCCAAAAAGGGGGGGGTGGATCTTAGTAATATAGAAACAGATTAAAAACAAAATGTATAAGATAGTAGAGTTGGACCTGGACTAAAACTAGGAGTGCATGTGGGGCTAGGTGAATCTCTCTGACTTTAACATATAGAGATTACCAGCAGCAAGATAGTTATAAAGGGTCGGCTGCCTCGGCCGTCGGCAGCTTCATAGTTAACAATATAGAATCATCTTTGCTGTAGGATTGTTATGCCCACTGGTTAAGTCTTATACTATTGATTAACTTCAGTGCAGTAACAGAGCACACTACCTGAGCATGGGCCCTATACCCAAGCAGCATGCCAGCCACTATGCGTAGGTAGTATTTAACAGATAAAATCATTTCCCTCTGACCAACCTTTCTATACAGCTATAACTAGCCCTCATTACTGCAGCTAACAACTGCGCTGCGTAGTAAGCAGAAACAATAATTATACAAACTATTAAATCTAAGGTATAGTAAACCTATTATAGATTTAGGGGTCTCCCCCTCGTGTTCTGGCAGAGAGGGACATGGAGAGATATACATTATAATAACAATCAGTCATATCTCCATCAATAACGTTTATCTCATATATTACTATCCCATACAGCACTATTAAGGAGAAATAGTATAAAACGGACAACATATAAGATAATAAAAACATAACATTTAAACATTAGTAACAGAGCCCTATATAACTGAATACGGCAGTGCAGCTATAAATAAGACCAAGCGTGTACTGTCAGATAGAGAGATATTTTACATATGGCTAGTTGGCTGAATAACATAAAAAATAGTTACTGCATTGTATCTGCACATTAACAAAATAGTGACTCCATTGACAATAAGGGGCATATAGAATAGTAAGCTTTAGCACTATATTTTATTTGGATTTGAATCCCTAACATCTAAAAGCTCAGCTCATGGTAAATGTGGATATGACATGGATATGCAGAGAAACCTCACATGAGCAATACTTGGGAAGATCTTTGTAGCATTAATCCCAAAGTGACGATGTGAACCTGTTAAAAATATATCTTAGGAACACTATCCATAAGCCTACTAAACCAGTTATATTGTTCACCCAAAACATAGCTAACAGTTATCAAATTGCATATATTCGTCTTAATAATGAGGTCCATGTTTCTAAGGCCATAGGGTCCCTGGGAGGTCTCTTGATCAACCCATTCCTTGCTGTGGGATCCAGTGGGTCTCAGCTGTAGCATATGGCCATACTTGCCTCCATAAACACATAAGACATCCCTGTCTCCAATGTCTCACAAGATGGAGTGTCATCGTTCCAAGCCAGACAATGTCACATCGAACCTGACATGTGGCAAACAATGGGGCCAGCCCGCACAAGTATTGAGGAGGACAGAAAAATTCAGAATCATTCTTTCTATCGAAGGGTGCTGAAAACCGGCAGAATGAGTATGGGCTCAAATACTTGAGATAAAACTGTCCAGTGACTCGGGACTGATCCCTCCGCTCTGTTGTCATATTTAGTTTCCTCGGTACCGCCAGCGTTGAGTCAGGACTGCCCGGTTTGCTCACTTCGGTTCTAGCAGGTAGGTATATGGGAATAAAGATCTCCCGAGGCTCACTCTCTGTATAATCATCTAGCAGAGCCGACGTCATACCGCCAACCTGAAGCATGGCTCTAGGAGATTCCGCTTTTCTTAGCTGGGTGGACTGTGGGCAAAGAGGCTGACTGGACTCCCTGTGCTCCCCTGGCAAGTGCAGTTCCGGTCCAACATCATTATTTGCATTCTCGTTATGTCCCAATAAGACCCGGCTATTCGTCTTCATCTCACCTGGGTCCATTACGGAAACACAGTTCGGCCGTGATCCGGCGCCATTTTGAGGTGTATGCTGCAGATTCATTCGTTCAGACCATTGAATGAGCAATAAACGAAGATCCAAAAAGTGTTCCTTTAGCAAATCACAGATTTCGTCCTCTAGCAGTCCCATCATTTGTGTCGTTAGGAAAGGATGTCCCTTCAATAAAGTTAGCAACTTCTGTATCGGCCACTGCTGCCTTATGATCAATATAAGCAGGAACCCGGGTAAAAAGTATACCTCCTGATGCTTTCAGGGCTGTAGTAAGTGTCCTTAGTTATAGATCTGAGAGATAGATGAAAAATATACTGAAAATTTCAACCTAAAAGCCCCAATAAGCAATATAATGCCCGGGAGCTCCTTCTATGTGCTTCCAGTCATTTTGGCAGTTAGCTCCGCCCCCCCCCCCCCCGCACTGAAGCTTTAGAGCGCAAGCAGGAGGACTTAGCTATAGAACAAGCTAATCTGGTAGCTCATTCACAACATATAGTAGACCACGTAGACATCATAGAGGCAAAGGATACAGACCTTGAGGACCGCTCGATGCGGAACAACCTCAGGTTTAGAGGCATACCGGAAGTAGTAACGACCACCATCTACAAACCATCTACAAATCAGCCTAATAGACAGGGTACACAGATTGGCAAGAGGTAGAAATGTTTTGAACGACAAGCCACGTGATACTATCGTGCGCTTTTACTACTTCACCTACAAGGAACAAATACTTAAAGCGGCTTTTAACACCACTTCCCTCCCGGAAGGAGTTCGACACATACAGGTCTTCCCAGATCTCTCCCAATACCCCATGAAGAAGAGAGGATCCTTTTGAGAAATTAAAGCAACCCTCAGGAGAAAAGGAGTTAAATACTGTTGGGAATACCCGACCAAGCTGCTCATCCACAAAGACGGATCTCTGGTCACTCTTGACAACCCTTCTAAAAAGGTAAATAATTGCTTGATCAGTGGTTCCAAGACCTCTCAGGATCATCAAATTCTTCATTCAATGTGCCGTCTAGAACCAGGACCTTCGAACTCCAACCCAGATGAGTATAGAGAGATTAAGCCC
The DNA here is from genome assembly GCF_027579735.1 of Bombina bombina. Classification (NCBI taxonomy): domain Eukaryota; kingdom Metazoa; phylum Chordata; class Amphibia; order Anura; family Bombinatoridae; genus Bombina; species Bombina bombina. The sequence goes on from NC_069504.1 coordinate 960,214,581, forward strand.
TACAGCTAGGGAATGGGACCCTCTCCCGCAGAGACCTCAGCTTCCAAATGCCAAACGGCAAAATCAAGAATTAGACTTTATTACAGATGATGTGGGCTGAAGCCACTCTACCTAACTTGAGGTTGTAAGCCATATCTACCCAGAAATCTTGTGTCATCTACTAGTAATGTATACTTTACAAAAATAATTTTCTCTTTATTTAGCCCGTAGGCTTGTTAAGTTAATATGTTAAATAGCCTAAATGTATAAGGAATAAACACTACCTAATAGGAATCCTTCACTTTGCAAAGTGTCCCCAATTAAAACTATAACTAGGTAAGGAGAAAGAGCTAACATTGAAAAGTTCCCCTACTATGTTATTATAACCAGGGCTACCTTAGAACATAAGTGAGATAAGATGGTTGAATAGTTACTACTTTCCCCCAGAATAAGAGACTATATTTACTAAAGAGATAGTCCATGTTTTATAGCCTGCCTATAGTTAGAGAGAGGGGAAACATGTTCATTTAACCCATACGTCCTTATAGCTTTGTTTATATTGACCTACAGTTCATTGATACGACAATATACTACATTCTGTATATCTGTTCGTAGTTACTTAGGCCTTTGCCCTGGAATATAGTAGAACCAAACTGCTACTTATAATATTAGTGACCTGCTGTTAGGCAAGAACCTTACTACGTTAAGTTTTCCCAGGTTAAGTTACCAATGTTGTTCATTGTTTATGTTTATTTGCATTACATATAAGGCTGTTAACCTGCCCCAGTAAAGGGAAAAGTGAAGCATTGTTAACCATTAATATGACAGATAAATGGAGAACCATAGACTACACTCCATACAGCTCCCACTAAGTATCTCACCGCTGTAGAAACTTTGCATGGGTTCATACACTACTATTCATTAAGTTACAGGTTGACTGTCTGCAATCAGCTATATTCTGCTGAGACGGATGGGGTTGTAAATGTGTCATTTATTTTGTATATTGTTTATATTTCTTACACATTTGTATGTAATGTTGTTGATGTAGGTACATCCCCAGGAAAAGTGAAATGAGAGACATCCTCAACCCTTCACAATCCTAATGTTATCCATGCCTTTTGCAATTTTAGCTATTCCTATGAGACACTAACCATTTACTCAAGATCTAATTACTTTATTAGCCCCCTGGGGGATAGACCCCCTATGTTTTATATTACTTTATTTACTGTAATCGTATCCCCTTCCGATAAATCCCCAACTTTACCGCCATAGACTTGTGCTGGCTCTGCCCTCCTCCCCTATCCTTTTTGGTCTTTTCTCCCTTTCCTTGTACCTATGAGGTTACCTAGCAAGCTAAAGAAAACATACTGTATTATAATAAATCTCCTGGGCCTCCCCCCTACCCCTACACCCCCCTCTCTTCTCTATACCAGTGAGCTTACTCTGTAAGCAACAGAAAATATATCCTATAGAAACCTCCTCTTTGTTTTTGTATATGTCCACAATCTAAACCGCTCATTAACAATATTGCAGCAGATTATTTTCTATGAATAGATTTTGACAGCATTTTGAATGTTGTACAGGTCTAGGTGGGTGAGATACTGACTTGCTGCATCCCTATCCATAGAATAATCACTTCTATATGAATTATCTTTGAATCTACTGATAAGGTGACATACTGTTGATGATTGCAATCTGTTTGTTCTCAGTGAAATTAAACCATGTAACTGTTACAAACTGCTATTTGTAACTGGCCCTTTAAATGGAAAATTGCCCTGCTTCCCTGGATTTTGGAGAAGCCTATTTGCCAGCCTCCTTCCTCATGACTATGGCCCCTGGAAGATTGTGCCCCTGAAAACATTAACTTTTATTGGGTGTGTATGGCCCTTTAAGAACCGTCTGGGGACATATTGTGACTTTGGTGAACAATGCCCCTTTAAGACTATGTCCCCAGACCTGTAAAATAGCTTGTCCCTGGCTTTCTCCCACTTGGTTCAGTGAATGGGACTTGCTGAGCCAGGTGCCACACAGACAGAGTGTTCCACAGAGGGGGAGCACTGTTACAGAGGCATTGGTTTTCATTGTGTGCCATTAAGTGCTATGTGACAGACCCTTCGGTCAGAACTAAAGAGATAACTTTGTTCAGCTTCAAGAAGCATTCTAAATACAAGTTTGCTGGGATCAGCTCTAATTAAGTTTAGTGAAAAACATTCCCATTGTCTAATCAGACTGCTAGTAGTGATAAGGTGGACTGCATTGTTTTCTTGTGTGTAATGTTATCTGCTGTTGTGGCCTGTAAAAGGGCGTTGTCTCGCTATCTAAATGCATCAAATGTGTGATTGGGGATTTTATGCCTCCCCCTGAGAGTGTCTTTTTTGCATGTAACCTCAATAAAAACCAGGCTGTGTGTTCCAGCACATCAGACCTCTTCTGACCCTCTAACTTGCAGCTTTGACTCATGTTTGTAAGGGACAGCTACAATCACTACAGGGATTGCTATGCTCTTCATACTCCCTTAGCTACTGAGCTCTTGTAAGAGCTCTTGTTCCTGATCCTGCTTCGCTCTAAAGAAGGAAGAGGTTCACCTACTGGAGCCTGGTCGTAGGTCCAAGGAGCAGAGCAGACGGCGAGATACCAGCCCAGCAGCGGTGGTTCGTAGAGTCTGCATTACGTATGGTGGCTACGCAGTAGTTATAGTGTCTATGGTGCTGATGATCCTTTGGTGAGCGCTAGGAGCATCCTTTTCTACGGTCCAACTTCCAGCCAGCCTGGAGGCAACCGTAACAGTAACCATCCATAATATGATGATATTCTTTGTTGTATTGTCGTTTGACGACTATTTGTTAAAAGAAAAACTTAATAAATATATTTTGAAAAAAAACACTACAGTTTCAAATGGATGCAATTATATTGCAAGAAGAGTCCCTAACTTAAAGGGTGACAATATAATAGAATATGTGTATCAGGATAATACAACCTGCCCCAGCGGTCCAAGAGAATGTTGGCTGAGTAGTAAAAGCTTATGGAAGCAGATGACAGCGTTACATCAACAAACACAGGAAAATCTTACAAGATCAGGTTCGGATTGGATTGCTGCTCTAAATACATCATATAGCTTATTACATGCAAGATTTGCAAAAAAAAAAAAACAGTATATAGGTTGCACTAGTAGAATGACTAAGGATCGTATAAAGGAACACCTAAGAGATATAGAGAGTGAATAGCCCTCAACACCAGTAGCTAAACATTTTTCAACTCATGTGAACAGTCTAGAAGCATTTTTGGTTTAAAGTAATAGATTATGTACCTTCAAATGTTAGAGGAGAGAATAGATTTAAGCACCTCCTAAACAAAGAAACCCAATGGATCTTTTATTTGAACACCAGGGAACCCTATGGTATAAACAAAAGATGGGATGTAGATCTATTTCTAGGTTGATAAGTATTTCAGTGCAGATATTATAATCACATAAGAAAATGTAATTCTCTATTAAAATACTATGAGGTAAATAAGTCATTTACATTAGAACAAGTAAATATAGGAGTGAATATGAATTAGTTTCTAAAAAATCCTACCAAATTAAAAATAGCAGGTGATGAAGAAAAATATATATACCCCTAAACGATTTAATAATTCACTGGTTTGGTCCATATTCAGGATTTGTGTAATGTAAATTTTGTTTTTACTGATTTTCTGTAATTTTGGAATGAGTGCAGGTATAGATACCCTCTCTGCACCGTGTGTGACAAAAAGTCAGTCCTCAAATTAAATAGAAATAAGATCATAAGTCGTATAGATAGTTAGAGGGTTCATGTTGCCCCAGGAAATTACTTTTCTTAAGTGGTTAACAAAATAGGTAAACGTAGTCAGTCTTAACTCCGGGAATCTGTTTAATTAATATTATATGAGGAGATTGATACATTTGGCTATATGGCAAGAAAGAGGCAATACAATGTTTCAGATCCGTTATTGATGATTTTCCCTAGTGGCCATTCTACCTAGTAACAGATGACATTAAGGAGGTGGTTCGATTTGTTATTTGTTGATAGGTTTAATAAGCCGATACGTCATTTCCGGTTAATTATGAATAGGGAAAAAAACCTGTTTACAAATAATTTGAAAGTATAAAGTAATAAAGAGTGAAATATGAATGAATAGCTAGGAACAATTTTTGAAAAATGTATGTGTATAATAACATTACCATGATCTAGCCTTCTTGCACACAATACAATGGTGACTAAGTATATACCACTCCCCTCTTAACATTAAGTGCATATAATGCAGCACTGACCTTTGCATTCAGTATCTTTGATAAAGCACGGGCTGCTCCATGTGAAACGCGTCAGAATATATGGACATTTGGATCAATGTGTCTGTATTATTTTAATGTGAAACAATAAAAGTTTTTTTATTTTACCTTGGGCTTACTTGGTCAATTGTAACATACTTCTACTAATGGGAACAGCTGGCTTCCAACCACCACCCATGAAACCTTAAGGTAAAAACTGCAGATGCCATCTAATAAAGCTGAAATCTAGACGCCGGTGTTCTGTCGAAAGAGCCAACTCATCGAATTCTCCAATTACGTCACTTCCGGTGACTCTCCAGCAGCAGATTTCGAGGAGTTGGTCCTAGAGTGCATGCACGCGTGCATCCGACAGCATTACCCTGACGTATTCTCCAAGCCGCACTGTGCATGCTCCAGTTACGTCAATGACCATTGTGGAAAACTTGTTGAGTACTCCAACAGCTGTCAGTGCGCATGCACTTAGATGTTACCTAAACACCGGGTCACTAGGTGACCAAGGGGGGAGTTGTAGAAACGCTTGAAAAGTTTATCGATATGTCTCTTAATACTATATATATGTTAAATTATCAGCTCACTGGATATTTTCTCTTTTTTAGACCATTCTCTGTAAATCCTAGAGATGGTTGTGCGTGAAAATCCCAGTAGATAAGCAGTTTTTCAAAGTCACTTAAATCCCCTTTCTTCCCTATTCTGATGCTCGGTTTGAACTTCAGCATGTTGTATTCACCACGTCTAGATGCCTAAATGCATTGAGTTGCTGCCATGTGATTGGCTGTTTAGCAATTTGTGTTACCAAGCAATTGAACAGGTGTACCTAATAAAGTGGCCGGTTAGTGTATATGTATATGTATACTTTCCAATTTACTTCTGTTATCAAATTTACTTTGTTCTCTTGGTATCTTTTATTGAATAGTAAAATTATGTAGGCTCATTAGAGCTCAGGAGTGTGCACGTGTCTTTAGTACTCTATGACAGCAGTGTTTTTCAACATTATTTGTAGCTTTGTTATACAATGTTGCAAAAAACTGTTCCTGTATTAATTATGCGTTTAAGTCAGGGCTCGACAAACCCAGGCCCAAGTCGCAAGTGGCACCTGGTTTAGAGATTCCAGCAGTGCTTCCTAGAAAGAATCCAGCCACATCAAAAATTTAGCCGGATATGGCTGAATCTTTTCTTGGTGGCACGGCTGGAAACTACAAATCCCAGCATGCCACTAAAGTATCCTCCAATTGCTGCAAAAGGAAGGTGTGTGCCAACCCTCTGTTGGCCCCTTCAGCTTGAGCCGCTCTGAGTACTGGTACCAATAACCTAGATGGGAAATCAATTCTCACAAACAGTGGGTGCAGCTGCATCCTTAGGACAATGAGTGGTGCAATCTGAGCATCTTCAGCTCTGTGAAAGCGTGCAGACTAGAAGTCTTATTTCCACAGCTCACATTGTACCTGTTGCAGGCTGTGTGTCCTGCGGTCCCCTGGGTCATCTTATCTTCCAGCAAAAATATAATTTATGCTTACCTGATAAATTCATTTCTCCTGTAGTGTAGTCAGTCCACGGGTCATCCATTACTTATGGGATTATATCTCCTCCCTAACAGGAAGTGCAAGAGGATCACCCAAGCAGAGCTGCTATATAGCTCCTCCCTTCTACGTCATATCCAGTCATTCGACCGAAACTAAACGAGAAAGGAGAAACTATAGGGTGCAGTGGTGACTGGAGTTTAATTAAAATTTAGACCTGCCGTAAAAAACAGGGCGGGCCGTGGACTGACTACACTACAGGAGAAATGAATTTATCAGGTAAGCATAAATTATATTTTCTCCTGTTAAGTGTAGTCAGTCCACGGGTCATCCATTACTTATGGGATACCAATACCAAAGCTAAAAGTACACGGATGACGGGAGGGACAGGCAGGATCTTTACACGGAAGGAACCACTGCCTGTAGAACCTTTCTCCCAAAAACAGCCTCCGAAGAAGCAAAAGTGTCAAATTTGTAAAATTTTGAAAAAGTGTGAAGTGAAGACCAAGTTGCAGCCTTGCAAATCTGTTCAACAGAGGCCTCATTCTTAAAGGCCCAAGTGGAAGCCACAGCTCTAGTAGAATGAGCTGTAATCCTTTCAGGAGGCTGCTGTCCAGCAGTCTCATAGGCTAAACGTATTATGCTACGAAGCCAAAAAGAGAGAGAGGTAGCCAAAGCTTTTTGACCTCTCCTCTGTCCAGAATAAACGACAAACAGGGAAGAAGTTTGACGAAAATCTTTAGTTGCCTGCAAATAAAATTTCAGGGCACGGACGACGTCCAGATTGTGCAGAAGTTGTTCCTTCTTTGAAGAAGGGTTAGGGCACAATGATGGAACAACAATCTCTTGATTGATATTCTTTTTAGTGACTACCTTAGGTAAGAATCCAGGTTTAGTACGCAGAACTACCTTGTCTGAATGAAAAATCAGATAAGGAGAATCACAATGTAAGGCCGATAACTCAGACTCTTCGAGCCGAGGAAATAGCCATTAAAAACAGAACTTTCCAAGATAACAGCTTGATATCAATGGAATGAAGGGGTTCAAACGGAACACCTTGCAGAACGTTAAGAACTAAGTTTAAGCTCCACGGCGGAGCAACAGTCTTAAACACAGGCTTAATCCTAGCCAAAGCCTGACAAAAAGCCTGAACGTCTGGAACTTCTGCCAGACGTTTGTGTAAAAGGATAGACAGAGCTGAAATCTGTCCCTTTAACGAACTAGCAGATAAACCCTTTTCTAAACCTTCTTGTAGAAAAGACAATATCCTAGGAATCCTAACCTTACTCCAGTATTTACGCCATATTTTATGGTAAATTTTCCTGGTAACAGGTTTCCTAGCCTGTATTAAGGTATCAATCACTGACTCCGAGAATCCCCGCTTTGATAGAATCAAGCGTTCAATCTCCATGCAGTCAGCCTCAGAGAAATTAGATTTGGATGTTTGAAAAGGACCCTGAATCAGAAGGTCCTGTCTCAGAGGCAGAGACCATGGTGGACAGGACGACATGTCCACTAGATCTGCATACCAGGTCCTGCGTGGCCACGCAGGCGCTATTAGAATCACCGATGCTCTCTCCTGTTTGATCCTGGCAATCAATCGAGGAAGCATCGGGAAAGGTGGAAACACATAAGCCATGTTGAAGACCCAAGGTGCTGTCAGAGCATCTATCAGTACCGCTCCCGGGTCCCTGGACCTGGATCCGTAACAAGGAAGCTTGGCGTTCTGGCGAGACGCCATGAGATCCAGATCTGGTTTGCCCCAATGATGAAGCAGTTGGGCAAACACCTCCGGATGAAGTTCCCACTCCCCCGGATGAAAGGTTTGGCGACTTAGAAAATCCGCCTCCCAGTTCTCCAAGCCTGGGATGTGGATCGCTGACAGGTGGCAAGAGTGAGACTCTGCCCAGCGAATTATCTTTGAGACTTCCATCATCGCTAGGGAACTCCTTGTTCCTCCTTGATGGTTGATGTAAGCCACAGCCGTGATGTTGTCCGACTGAAACCTGATGAACCTCAGAGTTGCTAACTGAGGCCAAGCCAGAAGAGCATTGAAAATTGCTCTTAATTCCAGAATGTTTATTGGAAGGAGTCTCTCCTCCTGAGTCCATGATCCCTGAGCCTTCAGAGAATTCCAGACTGCGCCCCAACCTAGAAGGCTGGCGTCTGTTGTTACAATCGTCCAATCTGGCCTGCGGAAGGACATCCCCTTGGACAGATGTGGCCGAGAAAGCCACCATAGAAGAGAATCTCTGGTCTCTTGATCCAGATTTAGCAGAGGGGACAAATCTGAGTAATCCCCATTCCACTGACTTAGCATGCACAATTGCAGCGGTCTGAGATGCAGGCGCGCAAAAGGTACTATGTCCATTGCCGCTACCATTAAGCCGATTACCTCCATGCACTGAGCCACTGACGGGTGTTGAATGGAATGAAGGACACGGCAAGCATTTAGAAGTTTTGATAACCTGTCCTCTGTCAGGTAAATTTTCATTTCTACAGAATCTATAAGAGTCCCTAAGAAGGGAACTCTTGTGAGTGGCAATAGAGAACTCTTTTCTACGTTCACCTTCCACCCATGCGACCTTAGAAATGCCAGAACTAACTCTGTATGAGACTTGGCAGTTTGGAAACTTGACGCTTGTATCAGAATGTCGTCTAGGTACGGAGCTACCGCTATGCCTTGCGGTCTTAGTACCGCCAGAAGAGAGCCCAGAACCTTTGTAAAGATTCTTGGAGCCGTAGCTAACACGAAGGGAAGAGCTACAAACTGATAATGCCTGTTTAGGAAGGCAAATCTTAGATACCGGTAATGATCCTTGTGAATCGGTATGTGAAGGTAGGCATCCTTTAAATCCACTGTGGTCATGTACTGACCCTCTTGGATCATGGGTAATATGGTTCGAATAGTTTCCATTTTGAACGATGGAACTCTTAGGAATTTGTTTAGGATCTTTAAGTCCAAGATTGGTCTGAAGGTTCCCTCTTTTTTGGGAACCACAAACAGATTTGAATAGAATCCTTGCCCGTGTTCCGACCGCGGAACTGGGTGGATCACTCCCATTAGTAAGATGTCTTCTACACAGCGTATAAATGCCTCTTTCTTTATCTAGTTTGTTGATAATCTTGAAAGATGAAATCTCCCTTGTGGAGGAGAAGCTTTGAAGTCCAGAAGATATCCCTGAGATATGATCTCCAACGCCCAGGGATCCTGGACATCTCTTGCCCAAGCCTGGGCGAAGAGAGAAAGTCTGCCCCCCACTAGATCCGTTTCCGGATCGGGGGCCCTCACTTCATGCTGTCTTAGGGGCAGCAGCAGGTTTTCTGGCCTGCTTGCCCTTGTTCCAGGACTGGTTAGGTTTCCAGCCCTGTCTGTATCGAGCAACAGTTCCTTCCTGTCTTGGAGCGGAGGAAGTTGATGCTGCTCCTGCCTTGAAGTTACGAAAGGCACGAAAATTAGACTGTTTAGCCCTTGGTTTGGCCCTGTCTTGAGGCAGGGCATGGCCCTTACCTCCAGTAATGTCAGCGATAATTTCTTTCAAACCGGGCCCGAATAATGTCTGCCCTTTGAAAGGAATATTAAGCAATTTAGATTTAGAAGTCACATCAGCTGACCAGGATTTAAGCCACAGCGCTCTACGCGCTTGAATGGCGAATCCGGAGTTCTTAGCCGTAAGTTTGGTTAAGTGTACTACGGCATCAGAAATAAATGAATTAGCTAGCTTAAGAGCTTTAAGCTTGTTCATAATCTCATCCAATGGAGCTGTGCTAAGGGTCTCTTCCAGAGACTCAAACCAGAATGCCGCCGCAGCAGTGACAGGCGCAATGCATGCAAGGGGTTGTAATATAAAACCTTGCTGAACAAACATTTTCTTAAGGTAACCCTCTAACTTTTTATCCATTGGATCTGAAAAAGCACAGCTATCCTCCACCGGGATAGTGGTGCGCTTAGCCAGAGTAGAAACTGCTCCCTCCACCTTAGGGACTGTCTGCCATAGGTCCCGTGTGGTGGCTTCTATTGGAAACCTTTTTCTAAATATAGGAGGGGGTGAAAAAGGCACACCGGGTCTATACCACTCCTTGTTAACAATTTCTGTAAGCCTTTTAGGTATAGGAAAAACGTCAGTACACGCTGGTACCGCAAAATATTTATCCAGCCTACATACTTTCTCTGGAATTGCAACCGTGTTACAATCATTCAGAGCCGCTAATACCTCCCCTAGTAATACACGGAGGTTCTCAAGCTTAAATTTAAAATTTGAAATGTCTGAATCCAGTTTACTTGGATCAGATCCGTCACCCACAGAATGAAGCTCTCCGTCCTCATGTTCTGCAAATTGTGACGCAGTATCAGACATGGCTCTATTATTATCAGCGCACTCTGTTCTTACTCCAGAGTGATCGCGTTTACCTCTTAATTCTGGCAATTTAGATAGTACTTCAGTCATAACATTAGCCATGTCTTGCAAAGTGATTTGTATGGGCCGCCCTGATGTACTTGGCGCCACAATATCACGCACCTCCTGAGCGGGAGGCGAAGGTACTGACACGTGAGGAGAGTTAGTCGGCATAACTTCCCCCTCGTTGTCTGGTGATATTTTTTTCACATATAAAGTTTGACTTTTATTCAAAGTAACATCTATACATTGAGTGCACAAATTTCTATTGGGCTCCACATTGGCCTTTAAACATAGTGAACAAACAGCTTCCTCTGTGTCAGACATGTTTAAACAGACTAGCAATAACACTAGCAAGCTTGGAAAAAAAAAACTTTTAAATAAATTTACAAGCTAAATAAAAAAATGCTACTGCGCCTTTAAGAAACAAAAAAATGTTACACTGTTGAATTAACAATGAACCAAATATGTTAAAACAACCAAATTTTAACAGAAAATGTATAAAGTTAGCAGAGGATTGCACCCACAAGCAAAAGGATGATTAACCCCTTAATACCCAAAACGGATAACAGTTGAAATAATAAACTTTTTTTTTTTTTTTTTATCACAGTCAAACACACTGTCACAGGTCTGCAGTGACTGATTACCTCCCTCAAAACTAGTTTTGGAGACCCCTGGGCTCTGTAGAGACGTCCTGGATCATGGAGGAAGAAATAGGAAGACTGTGACTAAATTTTTACTGCGCAATAAAGCGCTAAAATAGGCCCCTCCCACTCATATTACAACAGTGGGGAAGCTTAGTAAACTGTTTTTATTCAGAAACAAACGACAGCCATGTGGTAAAAATCATGCCCATAAAGTTTTATCACCAAGTACCTCAGAAAAAACGATTAACATGCCAGTAAACGTTTTAAAATTGAAAATTATGAAGTGTTATTAATAAGCCTGCTGCTAGTCGCTTTCACTGCAGTGCAGGCTCAAATATTACTTTAATATAGACAGTATTTTCTTAGTGAAATTCCATTCCCCAGAAATACCTCAGAGTATACATATATACATATCAGCCTGATACCAGTCGCTACTACTGCATTTAAGGCTGCACTTACATTACATCGGTATTAGCAGTATTTTCTCAGTCAATTCCATTCCTTAGAAAATAATTTACTGCAGATACCTCCTTGCAGGTGGGCCCTGCATGCTATCCCCTGTTCTGAAGTTACCTCACTCCTCAGAATGGCCGAGAACAGCAAGTGGATCTTAGTTACGACCGCTAAGATCATAGACAAACTCAGGTAGATTCTTCTTCTAATGCTGCCTGAGAAGAAAACAACACACTCCGGTGCCGTTTAAAATAACAAACTTTTGATTGAAGAAATAAAAACTAAGTTTAACACACCACAGTCCTCTCACACGTCCTATCTTTAGTTAGGTGCAAGAGAATGACTGGATATGACGTAGAAGGGAGGAGCTATATAGCAGCTCTGCTTGGGTGATCCTCTTGCACTTCCTGTTAGGGAGGAGATATAATCCCATAAGTAATGGATGACCCGTGGACTGACTACACTTAACAGGAGAAATATGCTCATACCCCAGGTCTCAGGGTTACTGCAACCCAGGCTTATTTCCTTATGCCGTGTGGATTGGTGTTTCTCTCTCTCTCTCATGTGGTTACACAATAAATTCTGTCTCCTAACTTTATGGGCTGGCCCCTAGATTTCATTTGTCAAGCAATGGTTTAAGTTCCATGACAAATATCAAATAAATATTTTAATTTTTATTGCCAACAGAAAAAAAAAAGACACCACTAATGTATGCCGGTAAAACGCGTTTGCACCTGTTCCGCGTTTTTGTCATTATGAAACTTAGACTTGTTAGAGAGAATAGGATTTTAATTATTTTATAAAAGACAGTTCAAAATGTTTGCTGCAACTTTGCATTTCTAACTTGCCTCCATCATTTACTAATCTCATCACATGCTTATTATTATTTTGTTTTTACTTGAAATTTAGAACCTAAAAAGTTGTGTAAATCAAAACAATATGATTTTGTCAGTCTAACTTGGTGAATATAATTAAAACTTGATGCTAGATTTATCAATTATTGGACGGACAAAATTCACATAACTTGTATTGTGAACCTGTTCACATTTCATAACAACATGAGGGACTCAATTCCTCCCAAATTTAGCAATGCATGATCGAACACTTGTGCAATGCCTCCTTGTTGTTGCGCAACCAATTGCTTGAGAGCAGGGCTTGTCATTCAGCCCAGTCAAATAAGTTTGCTGCTGGTGGAGTGGGTTTAGGAAGTAGCAGTTTAAAACGACACGTTATAAATATCAATTGCAGGCTCAAATGAGCGAGCCTGCAACCGACTTGGGCATTCGACTTGTGATAAATAAACCCCTTGGTATAACTTGTATTTAGTGTCCCTTTAAATTTAATTAATAAATAATTTTACTGCCTATTCATATTATTACTTAACATTTAAATAATGAATGTACTTGGAATAAATTATGAATTATTGCATCAATAATAAATCAAGCCTAGCAAAAAAAAAAAAAAATATATATATATATATATATATATATATATAATATATTTTTTTATTACATTTTTACTATTGGGAACATTTATACTTAAATACTTTTTCCTAGGCACATCTATTATACATTTATATACATTTATGTGTCTGGCTCCAAACATTTTGGGATGGCATCCAGGGAAATGTGTTAAGGTCCTGCCATAGGATTGTAGAAGTAAGATGGTTTAAATCAGAGGCACCTAATCTTTTTGGTATGGATAGTTGGTCACTAATGATGGCATTGGCAGGGGCTATATTATGCTTAAATGTATGGTAAAGATAACATCTCAACCTAAGATCAGCTACCTTAAAGAGACAGTCTAGTCCAAAATAAAACTTTCATGATTCAGATAGAGAATGTAATTTTTAACAATTTTACAATTTACTTTTATCACCAATTTCGCTTTGTACTCTTGGTATTCTTAGTTGAAAGCTAAACCTAGGAGGTTCATATGCTAATTTCTAATCCCTTGAAGGCCACCTCTTCTCTCAGAGCATTTTGACAGTTTTTCACAACTAGAGGGTGTTAGTTCATGTGTGTCATATAGATAACACTGTGCTCATGCACGTGGAGTTCAGGTGAGCCAGTTCCGATTAGCTAAAATGGATGTCTGTCAAAATAAATGAAATAAGGGGGCATATTGCAAAGGGTTAGATACAAGATAATCACAGAGGTAAAAAAAGTGTATTAATATAACTGTGTTGGTTGTGCAAAACTAGGGAATGGGTAATAAAGGGATTATCTATCTTTTTAAACAATAAAAATTCTGGTGTAGACTGTCCCTTTAACTCCAATAAACTCCCAAGACGCGTAAAATGTAAACACATTTATTTACAAAAACAACATTGTGTAGGAAGGGTGCCTATAAAAGGTGATCAAATGCCCAGAGACCCCACATGACCCCTCATTTTAAAGTCCAGAATCCCATCTTTAAAATAAAGCCCATATATAGGTTTTACCAGCCAGGTGATCACTGTGGTAATAGTGATTACCTGTAATGTATAAATGTGCATTTATTTGAGTAGAGGCTCAGAGTAGTTCCTATGTGCACATCAAAGTTTAGGGGAGGGACAGACATTTTTTTTAAACTTTTTTTTAATAAAAATATACATTTCTTTCACATATCGAGTATAATTGTCACATATGATATATACATAAAATAATGGTATAGTTTGAATTTGTTTTGTCTGCTTAAAAAAATTTGACTATATAATATGATCTACAATTTGAATTTGTTTTGTCTGCTTAAAAAATAAAACAATATATAATATGATCTACAATATGACTTAAATATGAGTAGCAACTAATACTCCAAAACAGCTCAACACAGGGGTGGAAAAGTCTAAGCAGTTAGAGGGGCTTCTGGGCTTTAAATCAAAGAGTCATGGAGGTCTTTAGGCCTGTTTTATGGTATGTTATAAGGGTATATAAGTGTAAAGTGTGTTTGTTTTTTTAATTGAGCTTATACTTTAACCCACAAGGCACACACTGTTTGAGAAAGCAGGTGATTCACTTGGGGTTTTTTAGGGCGATTAATGTGTCCAGCTCCGTTAAGCTTCTTAACTTTCTTGTTTTTGGGGCTCGGTGACACCAGATACAGTAAACCCTGGAGATGCTGAGCCACTTGGCCACCTCGCACTGCTCGCAGTGTCCCAATAAGTGCTTCAGCAATTAGATCCGAAAGCCTCCTCCTGGATGATGACCATACGTCATGTGCAGTTAAGGGGTTAACTGTGTGTTTAACCCTTTTGCAGAGTTTAAACACAGATCATTGTATTATTTCTTATATAACTAACACATTAGCACATTTTCTTTTTGCACCCTTATGTCCTTTAAAAATTCTAAGTCAAATATGTTAATCCATCCAAAATTGGAAGCACCTGAAAAAAAGACAAACTCTATATGACTAATGGATTAAACTATAGCTGCATATGCCCAGAGCAGAACTTTTTATTCACTTTCTGAAATGAGATTTTTTTTTAGTGAACATTTTTCTGTAGGTCATTTTAAAATCAAAATCAATTTTAAATTAGTAGTTACACTAAATCACCAGTTCAATTGCAATGTGTTCAATTGCAAGGTGTTGATTAAAGGGACACTGAACCCAAAATTTTTCTTTTGTAATTCAGAAAGAGCATGCAATTTTAAGCAACTTTCTAATTTACTCCTATTATCAAGTTTTCTTCGTTCTCTTGCTATCTATATTTAAAAAAGAAGGCATCTAAGTTTTTTTGGGGTTCAGTACTCTGGACAGCACTTTTTTTATTGGTGGATGAATTTATCCACCAATCAGCAAGGACAACCCAGGTTGTTCACCAAAGATGGGCCGGCATCTAAACTTACATTCTTGCATTTCAAATAAAGATACCAAGAGAATGAAGAAAATTTGATCATAGGAGTAAATTAGAAAGTTGCTTAAAATTTCATGCTCAATCTGAATCCCGAAAGAAATTTTTTAGGTACAGTGTCCCTTTAAGTGGAGCGAAAAGCAATTTTAAAAGCTTTATAATATTTTGTAGCAGATGAAAATTATATTGCAATTTAGCAGCAGACCAAAAAAATAAGATTTGTTAAAGGGATAGGAAAGTCAAAATTAAACTTATGTGATTTAGATAGAGCATGTAAATTGTAATTTTAAATTAAATTCTATTTTCAAATGTACTTTGTTCTCTTGGTATCCCTTGTTGAAAAATATTACAAACATATCCTACACTAGTAGGGGCTAGCTGATAATTGGTGCCTGTACACATTTGTCTCTTGTGATTGGCTTACTAGATGTGTTCAGCTAGCTGCAAGTAGATCAATGCTGTTCCTTCAGCAAAAGATAACAAGAGAATGAAGCAAATTTGATAATAGAATTAAATTGGAAAGTTGTTTAAAATTGTATGTTCTATTTGAATCATGAGAGAAAATGTTTGTGTTTCCTGCCCCTTTAAGTTTATAAAATGTCTCTAGAATAAAATGTTTTTCTTTTTTCTTAGACTAACATCACAACATAGAAATGTAGTGTAAAAAAGGTGCATTGCTCACAAGAACATCTTACATTTAGAAGTCACAGCTTGATTAAAAGGGAAATTCTGGGGGGCGTGGCTAAGCAAGGAACATGGCCGGTCGCATTGTCTAAGGCTCTAAAAGAAGATCTAATAACTCATTATATATCTATTGAAATATGTAGCATTTTACGCTCATTCAGCTATATAATGAAGCCTAATCATCTGCTGAACAGATTGCTGTGAACATTTTGACGGACTTTAGCCTTTTTGCTCTTTATGGTCTCCTGCTAGCTAACGGCCTGACAAACATATTTTCCATCTTTCCCCAAGCTGCATGGGTTAAGCGATAAAAACAAGAAAAGAGTTGCACTACTAACAAAGGAAGCCTGTCATATAAACAACTATGGAGGAGATCCACTGCCTAATATCTACTCTCTTACAGAACTTTGAGCAGGAATACTGTAAGAAAATGGCTGACTTGAGGAATGTGCTGAGGTCGGAGATGGAGACCACGTGCGGGCGTCCGCACCGAGCGGTCCCCTCTGCTGCAACATCAGCCATCTACAATGAGCCGTTATTTGAGCCCTTCAAACCCTCTCAACGCATATTAAAGAGGCAGACTTGGCTTACAGACCTGAAACCGGAACCACTTGCTCTACAGGACGCACAGCTACCGCAATTGCCCGCAACTACTGAGGCCCAATCATGGAGGAGCTCCCTGCTGTCACTGGATGTTACAGGTCCCGGAGAAGAAAAACCTAAAAGTCATCGAACCCTCTACATTAGAAGAACAACAACTCGGACCTGGGAGGATGTGTCGGGAGATGAAGCCGGCCATCTGATGCGCCGCTCTGTTCTCTCATCTCCAGGACAACTGCTTAGAAGATGGTCCCGGCTCTGGCAATATCAGAATTCAGATGCTCCGTCAGCAACAGGAGGCCTCTCTTTGTTGGCGAGCTGCAGTTTCTCCCCCTTGACTCTTTTCCCGTACTGCCTTAAGACCGGTGTGGGGTAATACATCATAATGCTCTACCTTTGAGACACTGACATGTTTGGTTCAGATGTCAACAGTACTGTCCGACACCGGATCTCCCATTACATATGTATATTTTGCTTCCTCAATAGTTGAAAGCTATATCCCCTTTTCATAGTTCACAGTTTGTCCCCGTATGTTTATATCTTATTTTTTGTGGAAAGCTTTGATAAAGAGCAGTTAGTGCACAGCTTAGACTAAAGATTTTACTTTTTATATGTACTCATGATTCATAACACAGCATAGAGGTTAACGCAGGGATCCATGGCATTGTTATACCACCTAATATGGCCAAATGTACATTTGCTTTGCACAGATCTCCCAGGATAGTATACACATGAAAGCCAATAGCTAAACAGTAGGGGACAGTGAGAAACCACCTAGATATAGGCTCTCTAGAGTTGTCTGGTGGGACAAGTAATATATCAGTCCTCTACCTATAGCTATTATACTATATATTTCACCTAATGATATATACCCCCACTTTGTCATTTATGGTAGGGGATATACAAACTAATATACAAGTTCAGGGTTGTTTATAATTTGAGTTAGTATCCTATTCTGTTTAATTCTTGTTGAGTTAATATGTGTGTTAGGTTTTTATCAAGGCCCTCCTATCTGCTCCTACCAGTGGAGATAACCTGCAGTGATATTCAGAATGTTTTCATTTGTACTCGCTCAGGGGAAGGTACATTCTTACCCCACATTTGTATGCTATTGAATGCCTGTTTAGATAATTATACTCCTTATGTGACAGTTTTAAATGAGACAATCCATATATCTAGGCTGGGCCCCTCTCCTCCCTTTCCCGCCGGCACTTGTTGTCTGCGGGTCATATCCCCACTCCTTTTCCCCACATCGCCTATAGCTGGCATTTGCCTAGCAGAGAGGCTCACGCTGCAGTTCATTGCAATCTATAGGCTTTAATAACCCCCCTTGCATATAACTTTGGCAGGAGCTACTACTAATCTTCTATATATTGAGAGTAAATATTTTCATATATTGAGAACTGCATGCTTCTGATCCCTGCTCTGGTATGTCATAATTGGCTGGATGCAGGTATTACTATCATTTATCAGTTATCTGGTCGCAAATTGTTATCCTCACAACTAAGGCTCAATACAGTATTGTATACTTTATCTACTACCAGCACTATATGCCTACGTTTTCGTGTTCTACCTACTAGCTCTTCCTAATCTAACAACATAACAATATTAATATTCTTGAAGCTATTTCAAGTCGCTTATTGTATATAAAATATAGATAACCTGATGAGAAACATTTTATTTTGCAAGCCTCTGTTAGTTGGAAAATTGGTCTGCTTTTAAGTGAAAAATGTACCACTTTGACATTACTAAGCAACACCCTTAATTTTAGAGGTACGTAGTCTAGTTTCTGCAGCGATCCCATGCAAATATTCCTAGATACTGCTGGGCTGTGTCAACTGGGAAGACACGGTCCAGCATTTAAATTTTTATTCTTTACTTTTGTAAACATATAGGCTTATTCAGCAGGGCTCTGGACATAGGCTATTTATAGGTCCCATGATAAATTAACTCAAAGTCTGTGTGTAGTAACTGACTGTGTGTATGGTACCGAATAACTTTACCTCACAGCAATTTCTATGCCTTGGCCGTGATGCTCCCCTAGTATCCTTAGATTATTCTACAAATCATACTATTGTTTATTGCATATTGTTTATATTACATTATATTTATTATTGTTTTGTATCTCAAGGTCGCAGATGACCCATATGTTGTATTACCCGGCCTTGAATAGTAGCTGATCTATGCCATATATTGGTTGAGAGTAACTGGACTTGTAGCGTTCACTGATGTTTATATTACAATGTTTTCCACTTTGTACTGTAGTTTAAAGCCAAATTTTATATGTAACAAAAGTCTAAAGCCTACATCGGACTCATAGCTTCCATGTACTTATCTATATGTATTGCCACTATACCCAGTTCAACGTTAGACTGGGTGTCGTATTTAGTTACACTTCATTGATCTTTACCTGGTTCCTAGCAAGTTACACCACTTCTGCTAATCTCCCATATTGCTACCATCTTGCCTAAGCTGTGGGTTACATTGAGGCTTACCTGATAGTAAAGATTCTAGGATAGATTGATACGAATTTGTACTCTTGTTACATTTATCTTGCACGATCTGGTCTGCTGAAGATATTGCTTCACTTACAAATTTGATATACTAGCTGCCCCCCCCCCCAGTCCCCCCCCCTATTCTATTTCGAGCGGCTCTTGCCCGCTGCATATCCCCTCCCCATTAAACTATAGAGCTAACTCCTCCCTGGCTCTCAGTTTCTTCAAGAAGATTCCCTAAGTTACCTTGATATAGCTAAGGAGGACCGTTATTGTTTATATTACATCTTTGACACTCTATTATAAAACAGAAGTCTCCTTTTAGATAGCCCAAACTGGTTAATAATACATGAGATATATGAGTACAACCTGCTCTATATTGTTTTCTTTGCTGTATATTTTGTAATAATATGGTGTACAATTCTATCTGTAACTGTTTGGGGCCACTCCCAATATGTTGTATATGCTTATGACTTCAATAAAAGCTTATTTAAAAAAAAAAAAAATAAGGCACAGCTTGAAAAAAATCCATGAGAGCCAGGCAACAAAAAATGCACTGCTGCTTTGCAGCGCTGCTCTATATTTGACTGTTCTCTTCAAACAGAGCTTTGCTCTGGCTGCAATGTGTAAGTTTTCCTTAACAAAGTACATCCAGAGCAAAGTCTAATGTGGAGCAGCGCAGCAAAGCAAAAGTGCTAACAGTTCTTTCTGCAGGCATGCTTCATTTTCTGCAATGACCTCTCTGATCACAGAATGTTCTGCCTTGTGGTGCATATGTATACAGTAATAAGGGCCGAGATAAAGGAAAATCTAGCAACCTGGGTAAAATAAATGTATCTAATTTTGCAGGTAAGCCTTGGTAATGAAACAATTCAATTTAGTTCTGATGTAAGATTAACCGTCTTGGCAACAAGACCATAGAATTAGAGAAGTCTATTTAAAAAGTAATTCAGTAATGGCTGATTGTGGTTAGCTTTGAGAATAACAAAAAAAATAATCTTGTTCCAATTTTGAAAAATGAATAGTAAAAAGGAATTAGAAATGATCATACAGAATTGCAGATGTAATTTGAGATGGAGCTATTTTCAAGTAAATTGTCACCTGAAGGGAAACTAACTGGGCATATAGATTAAAACCATTGATGGTTTGGGGAGGGGAGACTGGTGCATTGAGTGGCAGAAGAAAAAAATGCAGAGAAGTAAAATAAACTAAAAATTATATCTGGTTAGAAACAACAGAGCATAAAATAAACAAAAAATATCCACTGAATGATTAAGAGGAGTATACAACTAAAGTGAGGAAAAGTATATAAAAAAAAGGCAAATACCAGAACAAATATGTAACAGGGACAGTTTACCTTAAAGTTTTCACCCCTTTAATTTGTTCCCAATGATCCATATTATCTGCCATTTTATCTGTGCATTAAATTTACAAATATCTCCTTTTCCTTTATTTCAGCATTTGAAATAGCTATTTTTTATTTTGGCTGTAGTATCCCTATCTATATTGTAAGTTTCTATACTTAAAGGGACAGTCAACTCCAAAAAAATGTATTGTTTAAAAGGATAGATATTCCCTTTATTACCTATTCCCCAGTTTAGCACAGCAACATGGTTATATAATTGTCACATCTGTTATTACCTTCTATCTAAGTCTTTTCTGACAGCCCCCTGATCACATGGCTACTTATTTATTATCTATTGATTTGCATTTTAGCCAATTAGTGCAGTGTTGTTTACAACTCCACAGGAGAGAGCACAATGTTATCTATATGGCCCACATGGATTAGCAGTCTCCTGTTCTGAAAAGCTAATAAAAAAGCATGCGATAGGAGGCTGTCTGTAGAGGCTTAGAAACAGGCAGAAATTTAGAGGTTTAAATGTTATAAAGTATATTAATATAACAATTTCTATTCTGGATAACTATAAATCAGTTGCCTGATATTACACATCAACATTAATGAGTAATCCCCTGGAATCTAATTGTTGAATATATACAACTAGTCCTAAAGCCCGTTCACACGGGCCGTGTTGTGTTATATTTAATTTAAATTCTCTCTCTCTCCCCCTCTCTCTCTCTGTCTGTCTCTCTCCCCCTCTCTCTCCCCCTCTCTGTCCCCCTCTCTCTCTCCCCCTCTCTCCCCCTCTCTCTCCCTCTCTCCCCCTCTCTCTCCCTCTCTCCCTCTCTCTCTCCCTCTCCCCCTCCCTCTCTCCCTCCCTCCCTCTCTCTCTCTCTCCCTCTCTCTCTCCCTCTCTCTCCTCTCCCTCCCTCTCTCCCTCTCTCTCTCCCTCTCTCTCTCCCTCTCTCTCTCCCTCTCTCTCTCCCTCTCTCTCTCTCTCTCTCTCTCTCTCTCTCCCTCTCTCTCTCCCTCTCGGCATGCAGTACTGACTCCCAGCCTCTTATAATGCTGCCCCCCTTTTTGCCCCAACCTCTTTACCTACTGTCTGTGTACCACTTTCTACCCCATCCTCTCTGCCTGTTGCCCCTAGTGCTCCCCTTACTGCCCCAGCCACTCAGTCTGCTGACCTCCAACAGTGCAGCTCTCACTGCGCCAACCTTTCAGCCTACTGCCTTCACACCTTACATCCTGCTGCCCCGCAGCGTTCCTCTAACTGTCCCCCTTAGTGCTCCCTTACTGCCCCAGCCACTCAGTCTGCTGACCTCCAACAGTGCATCTCTCACTGCGCCAACCTTTCAGCCTACTGCCTTCACACCTTACATCCTGCTGCCCCGCAGCGTTCCTCTAACTGTTTCGCGCTGCTGTCGGGTGGGTGCGCGTGCGCGTGCGGCTAAGTGAGTGCGAGGGTGTGATAGGCGGCTAGGGTTCGCGTGCGGCTAAGTGAGTGCGAGGGTGCTTCTGCAAGGGGGGTCATCTGCGCGCGAGGGTGCGCGTGCGATCAGCGGCAAGAGTTTGTCTGAACTGCGCATGACGGCTTCAGACAAACTCTTGTCTTTTATAATATAGGATGGTAGCATTTTAATTATACATATCCAAAACCATGAAACCTACCTTTGTAACGGTTAAAGGGACAGTGTACTGTAAAATTGGCTTTCCCTTAATGTTTTGCCAAATACTTGTTATAGCAGTAGCAGAGTATAAAATGTATGAGAAATTGTTCAATTTAGGTCTATTTCTGGGAACAAATTAACGGGGAGGGCTATACACAAAGTAAAACAGAATTTTGCTATAGAGAGATAGATAGAGATAGAGATAGAGATAGAGATAGAGAGAATTGTGGGTTTTATTGAGAAGCATGCTGCCTTGTTTTGCTATATATAAGGAATGGTGGGTTTTATTGAAAAGCATGTTGTCTTTTTTTTGCTATATATAAGAAATGGTGGGTTTTATTGAAAAGCATGTTGCCTTTTTTTTGCTATATATAAGGAATGGTGGGTTTTATTGAAAAGCACGTTGCCTTTTTTTTTTTTGCTATATATAACTAAGGAATGGTGGGTTTTATTGAAAAGCATGTTGCCTTTTTTTGCTATATATAAGGAATGTGGGTTTTATTGAAAAGCATGTTGCCTTTTTTTGCTATATATAAGGAATGGTGGGTTTTATTGAAAAGCATGTTGTCTTTTTTGTTTTGCTATATATAAGGAATGGTGGGTTTTATTGAAAAGCATGTTGCCTTGTTTTGCTATATATAAGGAATGGTGGGTTTTATTGAAAAGCATGTTGCCTTTTTTTTTTGCTATATATAAGGAATGGTGGGTTTTATTGAAAAGCATGTTGCCTTTTTTTGCTATATATAAGGAATGGTGGGTTTTATTGAAAAGCATGTTGCCTTTTTTTGCTATATATAAGGAATGGTGGGTTTTATTGAAAAGCATGTTGCCTTTTTTTTTGCTATATATAAGGAATGGTGGGTTTTATTGAAAAGCATGTTGCCTTTTTTTGCTATATATAAGGAATGGTGGGTTTTATTGAAAAGCATGTTGCCTTTTTTGTTTTGCTATATATAAGGAATGGTGGGTTTTATTGAAAAGCATGCTGCCTTTTTTTTTTTGCTATATATAAGGAATGGTGGGTTTTATTGAGAAGCATGTTGCCTTTTTTGTTTTGCTATATATAAGGAATGGTGGGTTTTATTGAAAAGCATGTTGCCTTTTTTGTTTTGCTATATATAAGGAATGGTGGGTTTTATTGAAAAGCATGTTGCCTTTTTTTGCTATATATAAGAATTGGTGGGTTTTATTGAAAAGTTGGTAACATAAAAAAATAAACTTTTGCATTACAGTTTGTTACTATGTATCTGTAGCACCAATTAACCCCATATGAACTTGGTAGAGAAACTCAAGACTGTTGGTAACTGCCCTGTTCCAGTTTCCACTATGATGTTGATTCTGTCTATGCCACTGGCTTTCAATCCTGTCCTCAGGCCTCCCTAACAGGGCAGATTTTGAGGATGTGAACTGAAGCACAAGTGGAATAATCAGCTGATTAGTCAAAATTGTTTTTTTACCTGCTCTCGTCCAAGGTAATCCTGAAAACCTGGCCTGTTGGAGGCCTAAGGAAATGTTTGCCAATTTGCTTTAAGTAGTTAAAATATAGTTACAATTTAAATTAAAGGGACAGTTTTACCTACATTTTTCTCCCCTTTAATAAATACAAACATACAATTTATCATACACTTTATACTCTGCAGCTGGTATAACAAGTCACTGCAAACACATTAAGGGGAGAAGAAAAAAAAACACATTTACACTGCACTTTCCCTTTAACATCCCTAGGAGGAATGAATGTTAATTTTAACCTTATCTTGTAACTGCAGCCTTTAGCTGGGCCCCAGAGGAATTACTTTTTTTTTCCCTCACAAAAATAAGCTACGGAGGTACAGCTATTTGGGGCTGTACCCATACTGTCAATGGCTGTTCATTCCAAATTGCTTGTTGCTTTGAAATGATAGCTTCTGACTGAATATAGCGCTAGCAAACTATTTTGTTCAAAATAAATAAACAGTCCTCAGAGGGGAATTTAAAGGGATAGAAAGGACAAAATAAAAATATGCATGGGTGCATTTCAATTTTAAATAGAAGCATTTTTGCAATATACTTCTATTAGCAAAAATGCTTCTAGTACAATTATTACTGTTTATTAGCAGCATACACACATACAAGCTTGTGCATCAGTGTGAATGGTGTCTGTGTAGGCTTAATTTGTGTCATACAAGCCACTGTTGACTCTGATGAGGTGTAGTGTTTGAATACTGGTGCACGGGAATATGTGCGTATGCCATTGAAAAACAGTAATACATTTTACTAGAAGCTTTTTTGGTAATGGAAGTATATTACAAAAAATGCTTCTTACACATTTATTTCAATTTTGACCTTTCTATCCCTTTTAACGGATTATAATTTTGTTAGAGAATAAGAGCTGGAATTTAAATGCATTTGCTATCAGTGAGACAGGACTAAAATCAGATAAGTATACGGTGCTGTTAAGAGTTAAACACATACAAACTATCAAAGTGTGGTTTATGCATACTATGTGGATATGGGACTTTGTACATCAATTAAACCACAATATTATTGCAAAAAAAAACATTTCTTGTTGTTCTTTAACTGGTAATCCAAATAAATTTCAATTTATTGCTGAGGGCAACAGTAAAATTCCTTTGCATTAGGAATGTAACACTTTAGTGAAAAAAATGTAACAGGAGTAAGTAATGACATTGTTTTATATACATTTACAACATAACCAATTTGAACAGACATTTTCTGTACACAATAAACGTCACCCTCTAAAACGGAACAAAATAAATATTAGAAAACTTTGCCAGAAGCTAATAGAGTATAAGAAAAATCTCAGTCTTCTAAAGTGAATTCCATAAGAAGGACAGCAAAACAAAGTCAACAACTTTTATAGTATAGTATAATTAGTATCGTGTTAAAGGAACAGTAAAGTCAAATTAAACGAATCAGAGCAAACAATTTTAAACAGCTTCCCAATTTACTTCTATCATAAATGTTGCTTAGTTCTTTCTTAAACAGTAATCTTAGTTGAGCCCAGGAGCGTGCATGTGTCCTTAGTCAATTTGCAACAGTGTTTAAATCAAAGTTACTCATAGTTGCAAGCACTTTTGCCTTATAATGCTACAGACACTGCATGGCAGCACAGTTTGTAACTATGTATAAAATTGTTATAAACATTGTTGCAAACACTGCTGCCAGTTGGCAAAAGTCATGTGTACGTTCCTGAGCTCACCGTTTAACAAAGGATACCAAGGGAACTAAGCCAAATTGACAATAGAAGTAAATTAAAAAGTTGCTTATAATTGTGTGCTCTGTCTGAATCTTGAACATTTAAGTTTAGCTTTACTGTTCCTTTAAATATTTCCTAATTGCCACTGTTCTTCTGGCAAGGGCATAGATCCACTTAGCTTTTGATAAAGGATTATGCTGGGTCCCAAAAAAGCCACAGATAGGAGAGACAACTCCCTTGGTGGCTTCTTAACATGTCTGGCTTTTCAATATTCTGATAAGTTTCTAAGAAATCTGTTAAATCCTGAGTTATGGAATACAACTGCTGTTTTATACTACTGAGTTATGGAATGCAATGATGGCTGTCTTATACTACTACTGAGCTATGAAATATGATGACTACTGTTGATTAATACTGAATTCTGGAATACAATGACTACTGTCTTATACTACTGAGTTATGGAATACAATTACTGTCTTATACTACTAAGTTATGGAATACTATTACTGTCTTATATTACTAAGTTGTGGAATACGAAAAATACTGTCTTATATTACCATTACCAGTACTATTGAATTATGGAAATATGATGACAACTGTCTTATACTACTAAGTTATGGAATATGATGACTGCTGTCTTATACTACAGATGAAATACGATGACTACTGTCTTATACTACTGAGTTATGGAATACTATTACTGTCTTATATTACTAAGTTGTGGAATACAAAAAATACTGTCTTATATTACCATTACCAATACTATTGAATTATGGAAATATGATGACAACTGTCTTATACTACCGAATTATGGCATATGATGACTGCTGTCTTATACTACAGATGAAATACGATGACTACTGTCTTATACTACTGAGTTATAGAATATGATGACACCTGTCTTACTATTATTTTTAGAATACGGTAACTGCTGTCTTATACTATTGAGGTATGGAATATGATAACTATTGTCTTATACTTCTAAGTTATGGAATACAATGACTACTGTCTTATACTACTGATTTATGAAATATGATGGCTAGTGTTGTGTGCTGAAAATATAAAGGGCTGATGTAGCTAATAAGGAAAAGGAATTTGGTAAATTACTCCATGTTGTTATGCAAAGCTACACTTTTGACCAGCAAAAACCATATACATCTACAAGTAGAAACATAGATTTTAATGGCAGACAGTTATAGGCCCATCAAGCCATCACACACTTCCTATACAGCAGTGCTTGACAAATTTTATCATAATCTAGAACCGTGCGTAGAAAGCTGTCACATCTGACTTAGGAGACAATTATAATATGCAAATTGAAAGAAAAACAGGTTACTACATCATACAAAAAAAAACATAAACAAAAGCATTAGTGCATAAAACTGTTTAAGGGCCTTTAGAAATTGTATCCCTCCAAAGGTTATACAGAGACAATATTAGAGCCACCCTCTTTCTAATAATTACCCTCTGCCTGTCACTAAGGTATATAAGGGGCAGTCTCTGGGAAAAAAGCAGTAGGAACCTTTCAGGAGGAGTAGAAAGGACCACTCTAGAAAGGAAAGCATGGAGATGCCACTGCCCAGGGAGGCAGGGAACATGAGGTGGGGATGTGCTGCAGCACCACCATACATGTGTGGCATTGTTGGAAATTTAGTTCCCAGTCAACTGGCCTAGAATAAATACAGCTGCACCAGTCTAAATTTTAGGTGTAGCTGGATGCAGTTAGCGGTGGTCAGCAAAGGTAAGTGGGGAGCAACCCATGGGTGTTTGGAGAACTTCAACCCAGTGCGCTAGAGCTTAATTTTAAGGTGCCAGTGGTGCCTGGATTTATCGAGCCCGGCAATAAAGTGTCATTTTAATTTGTTTGTAGGATAGCCTTGTGCTTATCCCAGTCATTCTTGTAGTACACTACAGTGTTTGTTTTTACCACCTCTAATGGAAGTTTATTCTATGAATCAACCTTCCTTTTTTGTTTAGAAGAGCTGCCGCAAATTACTCCTGAACCTGCTATCCTTCAAATTGAGATCATGACCCTTTGTATTGGTGTTGCAGTGAAGTCATCAATTAGAAATGGGACAAAATGATGCAATAACAATTCCAGCATACAAAAAGCACACTCTGTTGTTAACCCCTTACACAAACTCTGCTTCTTAAATTCTAACTAACTCTGAAAACCCTAAGGAACAACTTAGTGGCAGGCAGTTCTGCAACAGAAGTGTCCTCACTTCATTGTTATGATTACACATAATTAGATTGTATAATTGATACTTACTGGTCTATTCAAGATACAAATTCATTTTTTTCTGCTGCATTTTTTTATTAGTTACAAACTAGAGGACTGGGTCCCTAAAAACTGTATACACCATACATCCCTTAAATGAAACAAATAAATATTTTTAAATCTACACAAATGCTGATCAATAATTAAAGAATTAGTTTATAGACACTAAACTATTTTCTTAAACAGTCAATTCCAGCCAAAACTGAAATGTACTTCTGCGTATTTAAAGTGAATGTCAATTTACAAGCTACTGAAGGCTCCTAATACTTATATTAGACATGTTTATTCAAACCGTGAACTTTAAAAAAAAATAATAATAATAATTTATAATATATTTTAATTACTAACTTCGCTCCGTTTTGAGCCACAACTCCTCCCATAAGGCACTTCCTTGTTTTGCAGAGAGTGACGTATAGAGTGGTCTCACCTACTCTATACGTATCTCTGATGCGCGCACCCGTGATGCCCTTACTTTGCGCATGCGTGAAAAACATTTGTACTTAATCTGCGCATGCGTTTAAAAACTAAATACTTAATGTGCGCAAGCGTGAAAGTAGGATAGACAGGCTGCGCATGCGTTAACATCCGACCTCCTCAAAGCGCTATCTAGTATTCAATGAATGTATCCGTTAATTGAATACTATTGTGATAGCGAATGCAGCCGAAAAATATGTATTCATCTAATCACAGTATCCTTAGCAGCACTGTACAATACTAATCACATAGCCTTCACTGTATACCGCTGATAGAGTCTGAAATTGAAGGTGTTACAGAGCATGCGCGTCTCGTGGACACGCATCACTTCTGAAGCTGGGGATTAGAAGCTAACGCATGCGCAGAATAAGCGCATGACGTTGCCAAAAAGGGGTTGAACGCCACGGGGTAAAAAAACGGATTGGCAATCGCTATTGTCAATCATTTCCAAATATAGGGACCAAATGGCGGGTGGAGGAATCTCGGCTCCAAAAATGAGATACAAAGGTATATATTTGGGATTAGCAAGTAAACAGAAAAAAATGATGAATTAAGGTCCACCTAAATTGTTGAGAGTGATAATATGGCAATAAGCGACACTGTTGAGTTTACATTCACTTTAAGTTTAACATAAGCATTTTTTTAATATATTTGAATTAACAAAAATGTGTCTAGTAAAAGCTGTTCAAAATGTTGGTGCACTTACCATATTTAGATATTCTTCACATGCAAATATATTGCAACAATGTTTCTATTTAAACGTGAAATGCACTATGGATTTCAAATTTAGCTTGAATGTATTAGATAAAGACACTTGCATTTCGTCATCAAGCATTTTTAAGCTTCCACGTTTCAGTGACTTTAAGTTTGTTATTGTTGAAAAAAATACTTCACAAATGTATGTAGTAGATAACTGCAGAAGAATTTGTTATGCTTTTTTTTAGCTATGTTTGGATGCATTTTTGAAAGAGCAAAGTAAAAATAAAAAATAAATGTCAGAAATCAAATTATAAGTGCCTCGTGGTGGGTGGGTGGCTTGCTGTTTGCCACACTGGGTTTGGGAGGGTGGCCTACCTTCAGCCAGCAGCAGGTGGGTTGACTGGGTGACAGCCTGCAGCTGCGCTCGCCCGGTTGATTGGGAGCACACTGATTCTGAGGCTTCTGGCCTCCACACAATTGGCCAAGATGGCGGATGGCCCACTCGGTGCAGTCCCAGTCCAGGACCTCCGGGGGACTCCTCTGCTCAGCACAGCCGAGAGTTGGGGTTGGTGTTAATCCTTGCTTCATTCTTCTCACTCTAGTATACATTCCATGATCTTCTTCCACACACCTTGCCCTACCGCTCGAACACAGGCAGTCACAAGATAAGAGCTGCTTTAGGAAGTTCCAGGGGAAGGACAAAGGGAAGCAGACACAAGTAAGGGAGCTCCGTGGTGCCCTTCCGCAAATTGTTCTGTATTTCGTGCGACAGACCTACACACTGCCCCCGACACACTAATGTGTCCCAGCCCACAGTTTGGAAAGCACTGCTTTAAGATGACAAATATCAGCTGAAACACAAAGCTGTAGACATATAAGGTAATGCTCATCTTACCCCTTTGAACTAAGCCAAGAGCTCTTCCTCGTGACTTACACCCCTGCAAGGAGAAGAGAGATATTATCTCATTCAGCCTTATTGCACTATGTATTATTTATATGGAGTTTTTCTGGGATGAAACGACTGAGATACAGTATGGGTACTTTTTTACTTCAATAAATATGTGAAATTCTAACTCGGCTCCATAAAAGATATTTTTGTTAATTTGTTAGTAAATATGCATTTGGTATGACATTTAAAGGATTATTAAATTCTAAAAATATCTATTATATTTAACTGTAGGAATGCCCTTTTTGCATAAAAAGGACAAGTTAAAGCTGTTTTTTGGTTTTGGACCAGAAAATGTGCCTTTGTGCAAAACTCCCCAATAATATGAAAGCTCACTGGCTGATTAGGCGATAAAATACTGGTGGACACTGACATGACTCACAAAATAAAAAAAACAAGTTGATTTTTTTTTTTTTTTAAATCTAAAATATACAGGAGGTTATGGGTTTTTCTAGTTCAATGTCCTGTTAAGTTATTCTTTGTTAAACGCTGCATAATATGACTATGTGTGACTTGGTGCAATGTATTTTGATGCTCCCTGGTACGCAAGTTGATTACTGGACCCATCGGTCTTTATGTGGGGTTAATAAGTGGGACAGAATCCAATCTCTCCAGTTTCAACTACATTCTATGTAGCTGATTCACATTCTCATTATTAATTTTTCAGCAAATCAGCTGGATAGAAGAACACTAGAGACACAGCTGAGACTAGAGAGCATTTGGCTCAGGCAGTGTAGGATAAAATAGTAACCGCTATAGTTTAAAGAGACATGACACCCACATTTTTTCTTTCGTGATTTAGAAAGAGAATGCAATTTTAAACATCTTTCTAATTTAACTTATAATATCTAATTTGTTTTATGTTCTTGATATTCTTTGTTGAAAAGCATATCTAGATATGCTCAGTAGCTGCTGATTGGTTGCTGCACATAGAAGCCTCGTGTGATTGGCTCAGCATGTGCATTGCTTTTTCTTCAACTAAGGATATCTAAAAAATGAAGCAAAATAAATAATAGAAGTAAATTGTAATGTTGTTTAAATTTCTATTCTCTATCTGAATCATGAAAGAAAGATTTTGGGTTTAGTGGCCCTTTAAGGAAAAATTCTAATTATCAATTAAAGTCAGGAGAAAGTTCTTTCCACAATACATATTGATTGGGTGAAAAGGGTTTGTTTCTTTAATTTACATTGCTAACTTAATGAAGAAAAGAGTGTTGCCTAGAGTGGGGTATAAGGACAGGAAATACACCAGAATAGGTTATAACTATACGACAGAGCTCATATGTTCATGGTTGAATAGTAGGGATTGATATTAAAGTTTTTCACACTGTCCCTAAAACACAATAAAAATGAAAACTGTCGGTGGCCACGGTAACCAGAAAATTCATAGGATTTACATGATGGAGTATAAAAAAATATAACTTTCAAAAGCAAACGTATAAATGTCAGAACAATGTAAAAACTACCAGTCAACATAGCAATAAATAACCAGAATATAGGATGAAGTTTAAGGGGCATTAAACACAAATTGTAAATCACGTGAACCTTCATATATAAGAAAAAGTTTGCAATGAACACTGTAGCTTTATTTAGTCAAATTGGTATATTGTTTTATGTTTATTCTTTTAAGTGATTTTCCTGTCCCCCAGGACAAAAGACCCCTGCTAACCAATCAAAAAATAATATTTGGATAAAGCACAAGCTCTGTTTGCACATGTGCAGACTAGTGTAACCTGCCCTCTTGTATTCCCTTAAAGGGATACTAAACCCAATTTTTTTTCCTTTAATGATTCAGATAGAGCATGCAATTTTAAGCAACTTTCAAATGTACTCCTACTATCAATTTTTCTTTGCTCTCTTGCTATTTTTATTTAAAAAGCAGGAATTTAAAGCTTAGGAGCCAGCCCATTTTACGTTTAGCACCCTGGATAGCGCTTGCTTATTGGTGGCTACATTTAGCAAGCCAATAAACAAGCATAACTCAGGTTCTCAAACAAAAATGGGCCGCTCTTAATCTTTACATTGCTGCTTTTTAAATAAATATAATGTAGCAATAAAGCAGCACCAAAGTTTCAATGTATCCACATCTTGTTTATTGTAACATGCCAAAAGACAAACACGACATTTTGGTTAGGAAACCTTAGTCAGGGGGCGTCAATCAACCTGATCATATTTGATCGGGTTGATTTCTCTCCGCCGCCTCAGAGCAGGCGGACAAGTTATGGAGCAGCAGTCATTAAACAAGGGGCCTCAAGCTCCATACAGAGCTTAATAAATATGCCCCATAGTATACTCTAATATTTTATCCCCTTTAATATGTTCTTTTAAAGCACGACTCCATAACACTTTTTTCCTATAAACCCCCCAAAAAAAAAATCATCCTGCCCAAATAAAATCCTTAGTGCTGATAAGGACAGCCCATACAGCGCAAATGGACGACAATACACCTCTAGCTGGTATTACCGCCCATTTGCACTGCATAAGTTGTCAGCACTTAAGATTTTATTTTGGACTGGATGATTTGTTTTTCGGTTGATAGGGAATAAAATGGTTATGGAGTCTTGCTTTAAAGGGACAGTCAACACCCGATTAAACAAAAATCCATACCTTAGATTAAGCAAAGAAGATGCACCTGCACCGCATGTTCTGTAGCTCAACCAATATAGGAGCAATCATAAAAAGAAAATCTGATTATTGCATGTATATTTACTTTGTGTTAAAATGAATCCTTCAATCATAATCGACTAACTGGTTGGATTTTCAAGATGTGTTCACAAGGTATTGCACATGCGCAGTCAAATTTGTATTCAGTGCTCATGATATATCCACTAACAAAATGACAGCCGCACTTCCGTTTTCTGCTTGTGAGCGGTCATAGCAATATGTGCATTAGCAAAACAGCAACGTCACCGTTTCTAACATAAACAAGTATGGGAATCAAATTTCAATAGCAAAGGGGGCAAAGAAGGAGGGAGAGGGGTTTGGCAGCCATATGTATCAGAAAAATCAAGTTAGTAAACTTACGATAAGTATCATAACTGTCCATTTGGTACGAATGCAAAGGGGTGCAGCGGTATGTTTCAAGTGTGATTGATGTAATGGATTATTTTTTAACCAGTGTAGACTGTCTCTTTAAAAACGACATAAAGTAGGGATGTAAAACCTCAAAATATTATTGCAACACACTTTGCCATATGAGTTAAAATATAGGCTGTCGTTGTTTAACATGGAGACCTACACATCTTACATTACCCCAGGTGCCACAGATCATCCTTTGTCGTTGGATGGTACGTACATGCATGCACAAGCTTGACTTACCAGCAAGCAGGTTGCACACACACCGGTGCTGACATATGCAAAAGGTACCAGTCTAGGCAAAAAGAGCCTTCATTAATGCACTTTATATTGTAAAGTATTCAAGTCCCTTTATGGGATGAAATCAAACTGGGTGCAAATATAGTGACTCTGCAACACCATAAAAATATCTGCGTACACCTATGCTCAAGTATTAGGCGGTAAAGCACCAAGTTGTGACAGTGCTCAGGTCTAAATAAAGCTTTGATTAAAAAATATTAAATATGCAAAAGTGACCAGAAAAAAAAAAAGACTGTCTGCAAATCTGCAAAGAGGGTTTTTCATAGAAACGTAGCCAGTAAATAAATGTGAAGTGACTTATGAAACAGGATAATTGGAGCTACTAACCTAAAAGAAAACAAAATCTGCATTGATAGGAGAAAAAGAAGCAGATGGTTGGAAGGACAAATAAAATGCATTACATAGGAGGAACTGTTCATTCCTGTTCCAGCCTTATTGGCTTTTTTTTTGCTTTACCAGTGACATCATGTCTCAAACAAACAGCATGATGTGCAGATTAATGACCTGCTGACTGTACGGCTCTGTCCTGAAACATCCATAAAAATAGAACTGCTATCTGAATTCTACCTTACCTGGCACTGAGCTATTTTTAACTTGCTTTTAGCTACAGCAATTGTTGCCATTATGTACAAACTACAAAAGATTATCTTATCCCAATACGGTTTGATCTGCATGATATGCAATTGTTTATTTCAATCCAGACTAAATAAGTGCCCAGTCTCATGGGTCATATAGAGCTGGTTCTTGTACTAATGTCAATCATATGTCTTCACAGCTCATTATTGTTTACATAGCAGTTTTTATTATTTATATAGTTAGATTTTAGACATATACTACCTATCAGTTATACGATTTCTTTTTTTAGGTTGTCAGCAGTTTTTAGATAGTATTACATCATTTGTAAGCAAAATATAGGCTATTAAATCAGTTTTAAAACTAGTACTTAGTGTAATGTCTCTGACAAGACCACATTAAAAAGGATATAAAAGTCAAAATTAAACTTTCATGATTCAGATGTAACTTTAAGATACTTTTAAATTAATTTCTATACTCAAATGTACTTTGTTCTCTTGGCATCATTTGTTGAAAGCAAATATGCATATATTTGCAATATGCAGGGAATGAATGTTTCTATTATTTTAAAGGGAATTTGTAGTACAAACATTACATGCTCTAAAACTGCATTCAAAAGTCTTTTGTCATTATTATTAATAATGAATTAAAGGGCCATAAATGATGGTAGAACAAAAATGGGTTTTCAAGGTTTTAAAAGTTGCTTGAAGGGGGGGCGGAGCCAGCTACTACTGAGGCAAGACGTATGTGTAAGAGGCTCCTGAAAACACAAAGATTATTAGATTACTAAGACTCTATAAAGAAAAAATGTTATACTCCAAATAAGGTGCCATAGGGTGTCCAGTGATATTGATCACCCCAGAAATTTAACTTGCTGTTCTGGATTGGAGCCTGCTGCAAAAAAGCTACCATGTTTGTGGCCTTGAGTGATTGGAAGTCGGCAATGGCGCATCTCCTAGCTGATCATTTTTCCAGCCTGGCGCTCATATTATGTAAGTCGGGTGAATCCACAGCGGCTAGTAAAGCTACCTACACATGTGGGGCTGGCCTGCTTATGGTTTCTAAATATGATGACCATATGATTACCGCATCTAACAGCGGTTATACTGAAGCAGACGTTTCCCAAAGTACAGGCGGACATATTGGGCACTTTCAGCATGCAGATGAGACAGCATACAGTGGCGGGGAAAGGCTACACCGTGTTGCTCACAGACATATCTGTAAAGAAAACAACTGCATAATTGATGAGAGTTCTGCGCTCTGGCAGCCAAACACAGCGTCTCATCCCATCGGAACCCTGAGAGCCGCAGCCAGCAACTTCACCAGTAAAGAACTCACTTGGGATACAGCGGCGGACCTAGCTGAAACACACAAGATACGATATGAATATGGAGGATCGCTTCACTCACTGACCACTGAGGCTGACAACAGAAAATATATTGAGCTTGCTTCAGCGATGACCCCTATTCAGTGTCAGAAAAACGTAGGAGACAGTGAGGTGCCATGTGGCTGTGACTTTTATCACATCACGGACGCAGTTTATTGGAAGGGGGTGATTGAGAGAAAGCTTTTGACAACTAGCTCCCCACAATTTGAGCAAGGACTTGCACGGCTCTGGTCCCGCAAGTTGTCAGTGCTTTATGGGATGGAGGCCGCCTCGGCCCGGAAGTTTCTGAGAGAGCCTGAACCCTATTGCAATAAGTCCGGAATTGGCTAAAAGAATTTTCTCCCGGTTATACACTCTGCAACGGCCGTGTTTGCCTTATGTCAGAATGCTATTATGTGATGCCCTTACAGGTCACGGCAATACATATTCAAAATATATGCTTTAATATGATCAATGTTTATTCCTATACTGTTTTAGAGTTTTTCTACACAACGTTAAAATAAGCGCAACTGACTCTGGTTAAAGCAACAAGGTTGGGCATTAGAGCTGGGGTAGACTAGGCCTCTTAGATGTAGAGAAGAGGCAGCGTGTGCCAGTTGAACTGTTCTGAACTCTAGCTCAGTAGCCAAACCTTCACTTCAGGGTGGCTTATTGCTCATATCTCCCTGGCCACTTGTTCTATTAATATGTTACATGTTTTCAAATACATATGATTGTTGTTTTATATGGGACGGGCCTGCAGTTTGTGTCAGGTTATAAGGTTAAAGTAAATGCAGCTAACACATTTTAAGTTTTGCAGGCTTAAGCAATGCAATCTTGTTTCCCTTGTATTCCCTATACCCTCATTGCCTTTTCCTTAGTATGGTTGAGCACTATATCAATGTTTATCTTATTATTGAAATATAGGTATATGTATAGAAATTCAATACATGCAAACCCTCATGAGTTACCTAGACTCCTATTAAATATGCTCTATACTACATATTTTACTGCAAGGTGTGTAGAAAAATACTCTAAAATATTTATATAAAGTGCATCATTATGTTCAACTATACAAATTATTCTCTATGAGAGGACTAAGTGTGCACAAAAGCTGTTTATTTTTCACAGTTATATCTTAGGTTTAAATATGTAGCTAATATTTGTGATTAGGATATTCTGTTTATATCCCCTATTTATATTTAGTTAGACATATACCCCTTAAGTTTGTTAAATAGGGTAGGTCCTACCTGGTTGCCACAATTACCTTGTGAAACTAGCGATTCACTAAACATAGACCACCTTTCCAGCACAATGGGCGATATATTCACCGTCCAAGTGACTAAGGGAGGGTAAGCAGACAATTACCAGTCTTTACCCACTTACATGACTTTGTTTGCTTTAGGTCAGATGTCTTGTATTATGTCTAACTTGCTAAACTACAGACCGTGGTTTATTTATCCTGTGTTCTGTAATATCTGTCTCAATCTCTGGGCATTCTGTGCAATGACAGTGTTATCTATCACATTTTGCCTATTGATGTCCAAACTTGCTAAAAAAAAAAAAAAAAAAAAAAAAAAGATATTGATTGCTAGTGCTTCTCATAGGGGACGCCTCCATAGTTTCGCATAAAATGTGTTTTACTATAGTTTTCATAACCCAGTTGACCACTAAGCAATTCTTTGGATCTACTTACCTGTTATACTTCACTATTACTTTTCTTGCAGAAGACATGTCTTATCTCTATACCCCATACTCATAAGTTTGATTATGGTTGTTGTTTCCATTGTACATGTCAGCCTATATTTTACGTTAAAGGGTCTCTAGAGGTCTTTAAAAGGCATACTAGCTGGACATATCACAATCCACGTTATAAATTTGGACCTAATCTTGGCCCTCATGGTAGTTGCTTAAGCATTTACATGTACTATTCCACATTCATAGATAGCTTTAAAAAAGACAGTTAAGATAGACATACTGGAGACGTAGAACAATGTATCATTAAGACTTATCTAACTTATAATTTAATTGGTCTACCTGCTAATGGGCATAGGGCCCGTGCCCAGGTGCAGGATTTACTTATTCAATATTGTCTTCTACATGCTAACACCGAAGGTCCAATTATTTAATATTCAATAATGTCCACTTTATATGGTCTTATTGGAATGTACCAGTTGTGGTGATTTGTGCCTTTTTATAGCTCGACCTAAATGTCTTATACCACTTAAAGCTGGACGTGAGAGTACGTGAAAATATAATGTTTACAATCCTTAAGGCCTTTTGTCCCCATAGTTCTGTTGCATATAATTTCCCTGCTAGCGGATAAACTTAGCTCACGCTTATCCTCCTATACTTAAAGGATTACTTTCTGTTATAATTTTTAAGCTAAACAACTAACATATTAAAGTTAATAAACATTAATTAAAACCTACTGACCTATATTTTCTCCAAAACAAAGTTTCATAACGTTCTAAAAGTTATATCTTTTATTCACCGATGATGTCACGTTATCCTGCCCACTATTTTCAGCACTGCATGTTCAAAATACTTAAACCAATAACTTTGTGTTTTAACCGCCATTTTGAAACCTAGGTATTGTAAACGGATTGGTACAGAGCAAAGGATACCCACAGAGTGGGTTTGGAAAACAATTAAATTTGCAGACAAGATTTCTGACATACGGTAGAGATATGTTAATGAAATGCTATTGATAAAAAGCGTATTTGGGGTAGTTAGTTAGTAACAGGCATAGAAAATATTTACTTACAGTGGCCCTTTAACCAACATGTTCATGTGACTGTACATATGATGATAGAGCCCAGTGTTACTACAGCTTATCTACTCCTCCTACATTTATCTAAGTAACTCCTCCCTGACACACAATGAGCCTTTGGGTTCCTAGGATACATAGTTTTCGTATAATAATTCACTTTATCACCTCCCCCCCCCCCCCCCCTTACTGTATAGTATCCTGGTTCTTTATGATTAGACCAGATACTTAATGCGCGGTTCCCTTGTGAATAACCGCAGTTATCAGTACTATGCTTTACATGGAAACACCCAGTTCTATAAATAACTATGTTCTCTATCTTTAACATTGTCTCTCTCTCCGCAATATAGAGCATACTAACCATTTTATTGAGAGGAAAGAGAGCAAACCAACACTCTTTGATGATATATCATATCTGTTTTTTATCCTTTATCACTCTTCGCCTATTCCCCTTATATAATGTAAGTTTTCCTATATACGTAATGCATATGCCGAGTTTCTCTGTTTCTCATCATAAGCTTGATGTTAATATACGTTTTGTCAAGTGTGTTTGCACTACGTTCTACTGTTTATTAATGAAACGTTATAATACCTAAAAGTAAAAAATGTATGAGGTTTGCTTAGTCCTGGGACTCTATGCACGACATACTATTGTCTACTATTGTCGTGACATTAGAAACTACTGTATATTATGTCACCATTAAGTTCAGTGTGTGACATTGTTTTTTCTTTTTTTATGTATCATCCCCTTCTGTATTTGTATGTCTTTTCATTATAAACCTCAATAAAAACTATTTAAACAAAAAAAAAAAGTTGCTTGAAAAGTGTTTTCTAATGGACTGGAATAATTTAATTGAATTCTCTCAATGCAAAATATTGTTGTAATGTATTGTTAAAAAGCAGATGACAACCAGATATTCTAACTCAGGGTTCTTCAAACCACAGGTTGGGACCCATTACTGGGTCTCAACACCATGTTTACTGGGTCGCGACTTGTGTGTGTTGCATGAGAGTGTGTGCTGTATAAGAGTGTGTGTAATGTCCCTTTAAGACATTCCACTTCCACCTTTTCACCTGCCTATAAAACCTCACTTCCTGAGATCTACTTTGCTTGATTATTTTGTTTGTTCTGATTGGAATACTTCACAGAAATCAAGTCACTCCTGCTATCATCTCAAACTGAGTGATATTGAACTTTTGCTTATTTGAATTTAACCCTCAAAAAGGAACTTTCTAACTAATTGCTGCTTTCTACTAAAGACACTTAATCTGCACAGCCATCTGAATCCATTTCATAGATTGCCTGTCAGTCTCTCTCCTAAAGTGCAGCTCCACCACAGTATTACAGAGGATTTTCTCACATCTCCAGCTGCAGCTGATTCATTCACCTGCTTCGCTAGGACTTCAACTCACCTTCCTTCCGGAAGCTACAGAACAATCTCTCAGCCTGACCAGTAATGCAACTAGCCACTCAGCTCTCAGGAAGAACTCCAGTCTCACTCCGCCATTACAGCGTTCCATGCTGCAAGGGAAAGCCAAGCACAGGCTACCGCAAGTATAACTCTGCTAATCAGATTCTCTCAAGTTGTTTCTAGTTCATATTATCAACCGTACTTACTCAGTCTTTATATTAACAATTAATCTTATGCTAAAGAACTCTATTTTTCATCTAGCTATCCATATTTGCCTCTGTGAATTTATCAGACTTGCACACTTGTTTGTCTGAATAGAATCATATTTGTCTAGCAGCATTTCCTGTGAGTTCACTCTTAGCAAAACGCTTGAAGCATATTGCCAGGTTATAATTTGTATCTCTTGGCGTTTGCAACTAGCAACACACTACAATTCTAAAAGATACAATTTATCTTACATAATAATCAAGCCCTAAATATAAATATGGACTCCCAAGCCATAAAAACAGAGTTTGAAACCTTAAACCAAAAAGTTGATTATTTGGCAAGAGCGCTCACAGACTTACAAACTGAGAACACTGCTTTAAAAAATGTTTATAAGGAAATAATAACTCCTAGAAATCTAGACCCTCCTGAACCACATATTAACCCTCCTGCAGTCTTTTCAGGAAAGAGGTCAGATTTCAGAGACTTCAAAAATTCTTGTTTGCTGCTTTTTTCTATGAAACCCCGCACCTATCATACAGAAAAAATAAAGGTGTGTACTGTTATTTCATACTTAACAGGGGAACCCAGGACCTGGGCTAACCGTTTTTTTGAATCCAGTGATGAGATTTTGAATTCACTTGATGCATTTTTTTCCTTAATGGCATCACTTTATGAAGATGCCAACACACAAATAAATGCAGAAACCAAACTTAGATCTCTCAGACAGGGAAAACGTCCTGTTGAGGATTATGTCACAGAATACCAGATGTGGGCCACAGATACATTGTGGAACGACATCACATTAAGAAATCAATTCAGGCTTGGGCTTAATGACATCTTAAAAGATGAAATCTCCAGAGTAGAGATGCCTGAGACCCTAACAGGACTTATTAAGCTGGCAATCACCTTAGACCGCAGGTTAAGGGAACGCCGCACTGAGAGACTGACTTCTGACTCCTCATTTAAAAGACCAACTGCTACCTATATCGAAAGAAACACACCAGTAAGTGTCCCCATGGAGATTGGCATTATCAAGGCTCCCCTCACACCAGAGGAAAAAGCAAGGAGACGCACCTCTAACCTATGTCTTTATTGCGCTAGTAAAGATCATACAGTGGGTACTTGTCCCATTCTACAACGTACTAAGAAGGGTAAGCCATCCCATATCTATACTGTATCCCTGCAGAAACAGACTCATGCATTTACCGTTTTTCTATCTTTGCAGTGGGATCAACATCAGTTCAAGACTGAAGCTGTTATTGACTCTGGCGCATATGGTTGTTTTATGGATGCTTCCTTTGTCAGAAAAAATAAAATACCTATAATTTCAAAGCAAAACCCTCTTTTTATTAAGGTAATAGATGGATCTTTAATCCAGAAAGGACCGGTAACACACCACACCATCCCACTATTGTTACAGACAGAAGAGGGTCATGTTGAATTTCAAAGCTTTGACATCATACCCACAGCCATTCACACAGTCATCTTAGGTTTACCCTGGTTGGTAAAACACAATCCTAGTATCAACTGGGAAAAATGTAACATACATTTCACTTCTGAGTTCTGTAAAAACACATGCTTCCCACAACAGACTATAGCTACACTACAGACTACCATACCTCCTGAGTACCAGGACTTATCTGATGTGTTCAATATCAAAGAGGCTGAGACCTTACCACCCCATAGGACTTTCGACTGTCCGATTGATTTAGTTCCAGGTTCAGCTGCCCCCTTTGGTAAAATATACCCACTATCACAACAAGAGCTACAATATCTCAGAGACTACCTAGATGAAAACCTTAGAAAAGGCTTTATAGTACCTTCTGTATCTCCCGCAGCAGCGGGTATATTTTTTGTAACGAACAAAGATCAAACATTAAGGCCAATTATAGATTATAGAGCTCTGAATGCAGTAACCATTAAAAACCGGTATCCACTTCCACTCATCCCTGAACTCCTTGAGCGCCTTAACGGTGCGTCTATATTTACTAAATTAGACCTCAAGGGGGCGTATAATTTGATCAGGATTAAAGATGGGGATGAGTGGAAGACTGCGTTCAGAACCCGCTACGGGCTATTTGAATACAGAGTCATGCCCTTTGGCCTGTGCAATGCCCCAGGTACTTTGCAATATTTCATAAATGAAATATTTAAAGATCTCATTGATATCTGCGTAATAATATACTTAGACGATATACTGATTTACTCCAGAACAACATCTGAACACATAAAACATGTTAGGTGGGTGTTGACACGTTTACGCGAACATAGATTGTTCGCTAAATTAGAGAAGTGTTTATTCCACGTGCATGAGATAAAGTTTCTTGGGTATATCATCACACCAGATAGGATTCAAATGGATCCAGAAAAATTATCTGCAATAGAAGATTGGCCACAACCTAAAACAGTGAGAGCTGTGCGACGCTTTTTGGGTTTTGCCAACTTTTATCGCAAATTTATATTCAACTTCTCAGCTATTGTGAAACCTCTGACCAATCTAACAAAAACTAATACAAAGTTCTTTTGGTCAACAGAAGCCGATGCATCTTTTAAACTCTTGAAAGAGAAATTTTCATCAGCACCCATCTTGTCAATCCCTGATCATACTTGTGAATTTATAGTAGAAACAGATGCATCAGACATTGGCATAGGAGCAATCCTTTCCCAAAGAACTAGTACAGATACTACGCTTCATCCAGTTGCCTACTATTCAAGAGTTTTGCAACCTGCAGAACTAAATTATACGATTGGCGACAAGGAACTGTTGGCCATTAAGACTGCTTTAGAAGTCTGGAGACATATCTTAGAAGGTACTAACAGACCATTCACAATATACACTGATCATAAAAATCTTCAATATTTACGTCAGAGTAGAACCCTCTCGTCACGACAGGTCCGTTGGGCATTATTCCTTGACAGGTTTAACTTTGTAATAACATACAGACCAGGACCTTTAAATTCTAGAGCTGATGCTCTTTCACGTGTATATGAACAAAATCAAAAGACAGAACATAACATGTGTCTCATACCTCCAGACAAAATTATAGGTAACCTCACACCATTTGAAAACGATATCCTCAAAGCTCTTCAAACTGATGACATACCAGACATCCCACAACTACAAAAAGACAAAACAGGACTTTATACTTACCATGACAAGATCTATATACCTACACTACTTAGGACTTATATCTTGCAACAATTCCCTGATAACCCCCTTTCTGGACACCAAGGTATATATAAGACTAAGGAAGCAATTCAGAGATATTTTTGGTGGCCCAAGATGGCAGATGCCATTCAACAGTACATAGTATCATGTACAGTCTGTGCTAGAAATAAAACTCAGAAACTAAAGCCCATTGGACTACTCACACCTTTACCAATTCCGGATATTCCTTGGACAATAATTTCAATGGATTTTATAGTGGAATTGCCAGTATCTCAAAACCATAACACCATTATGGTGGTGGTCGACCATCTCACGAAATTAGCACATTTTGTTCCCCTACCGTCTTTGCCATCTGCAACTGACACAGCAGACGCATTCATAAAACATATAGTACGTCTCCATGGAATCCCTCAATCCATCATAACAGACCGAGGGACTCAGTTCACTTCACATTTTTGGAAAGCTTTATGTTCAGTTCTACGTATACGACCTAGATTAACAACTTCTTACCATCCTCAGGCTAATGGTTTAACCGAACGAATTAACGGGATTTTAGAACAGTATCTTCGTTGCTATATAATACATTTGCAAGACAATTGGTACTCTCTTCTCCCTCTAGCTGAATATTCATACAACAACTCAATATCAGCCTCGACTAAAGTCAGTCCATTCTATGCTACCTATGGTTACCACCCACAAAGCATTCCACTTTCGCGTATAGGTTCTACTTCACCAGCAGCCACTTCATATCTCATCAATCTCCAGGACTCTCTTATCTTACTAAAGGAACATCTACAGGTTGCCAAAGCCTCGCAGAAACATTACTACGATTTAAGACACAGAGATAGTCCGAATTACAAATTAGGTGATTTGGTATGGCTATCCACGAAATATCTGAAATTATCTGTTCCTTCAAGGAAGTTGGCTAACCAATACATTGGCCCCTTTCCTATAAAGAAAATACTCAATCCAACCTCTGTGACCCTACAACTGCCACCTAGATACAAGGTGCATCCCACGTTTCATGTGTCTTTGCTGAAACCATATACATCCAGCACCTTTAGGGGCAGGCCGAAAGAACCACCTCCGCCCATTCACTTGGATGACCATGACGAATTTGAGTTGGATTCTATACTCGACTCCCGTATGTACCGTGGTCATTTGGAGTACCTCATCCGTTGGAAGGGCTACGGTCCTGAGGAGGATTCCTGGGTACCCAGGTCTCATGTTCATGCTACCCGTCTCTTGGATGCTTTCCATAGGCGTTATCCTGCTAAGCCTGCATCCTCGGAGCGGATGCTTTGAGGGGGGGGGATCTGTAATGTCCCTTTAAGACATTCCACTTCCACCTTTTCACCTGCCTATAAAACCTCACTTCCTGAGATCTACTTTGCTTGATTATTTTGTTTGTTCTGATTGGAATACTTCACAGAAATCAAGTCACTCCTGCTATCATCTCAAACTGAGTGATATTGAACTTTTGCTTATTTGAATTTAACCCTCAAAAAGGAACTTTCTAACTAATTGCTGCTTTCTACTAAAGACACTTAATCTGCACAGCCATCTGAATCCATTTCATAGATTGCCTGTCAGTCTCTCTCCTAAAGTGCAGCTCCACCACAGTATTACAGAGGATTTTCTCACATCTCCAGCTGCAGCTGATTCATTCACCTGCTTCGCTA
The DNA here is from genome assembly GCF_027579735.1 of Bombina bombina. Lineage (NCBI taxonomy): Eukaryota > Metazoa > Chordata > Amphibia > Anura > Bombinatoridae > Bombina > Bombina bombina. The sequence continues at coordinate 960,258,653 of NC_069504.1, forward strand.
GGAATTCAACTCACCTTCCTTCCGGAAGCTACAGAACAATCTCTCAGCCTGACCAGTACTGCAACTAGCCACTCAGCTCTCAGGAAGAACTCCAGTCTCACTCCGCCATTACAGCGTTCCATGCTGCAAGGGAAAGCCAAGCACAGGCTACCGCAAGTATAACTCTGCTAATCAGATTCTCTCAAGTTGTTTCTAGTTCATATTATCAACCGTACTTACTCAGTCTTTATATTAACAATTAATCTTATGCTAAAGAACTCTATTTTTCATCTAGCTATCCATATTTGCCTCTGTGAATTTATCAGACTTGAACACTTGTTTGTCTGAATAGAATCATATTTGTCTAGCAGCATTTCCTGTGAGTTCACTCTTAGCAAAACGCTTGAAGCATATTGCCAGGTTATAATTTGTATCTCTTGGCGTTTGCAACTAGCAACACACTACAATTCTAAAAGATACAATTTATCTTACAGTGTGTGTGGTGTGTGTGTTGTATGAGAGTGTGTGATGTGTGTTGTATGAGAATGTGTGTGTTGTATGAGAGTGTGTGTGGTGTGTGTTGTATGAGGCTGTGTGTTGTATGAGAGTGTGTGTGGGGTGTGTGTTGTATGAGGCTGTGTGTGTGGTGTGTGTTGTAACCTTTTACAACATTTTCAAGTTTGACTACAATCAGGAATAAAAGTACACACCTATTGCAATCACTTAGTCACTTACCAATAATTGCAGCTATCGTGTTACTTCATAAATATTCAGACCAAGCATAAAAATAGGGTCGGGAAGGTATGTGGTAACATGGCACTGGGTCTTGGGGGAAAAAGTTTGAAGAACCCTGTTCTAACTGACAGAAATGGTCTTGAATTTGAAGAACCTCATAGCAACAACAAAAAAGAAGAAGAGCATGCAACACTTTGCACAGTTCTTTTGATAAATTAGAAAAATGGTCAATCACAATCCTTTAGAAAAACATATTAAATGATTTATCTACAAAAATCCCTATAGACATCAATGTTCTTTCTGTTGAAAAAACACTAGATGTGTTGTTTGTTTTTTAAGGATTGTGAACATCTAGTTTGTCAAGGAGAAACACCTTCTCAGACTGTGAAAACAAACAAACCATTAAAGGGACAGTAAACGCCTCAAGATTACAATACACTTTGTTGATAGGTTATTCTATAGCGATTATATAGTGATTGGGCAACATCATCATTGCATCACCCTGTTAATAAACAATCACACACGGCCCCATATATCTCCCGGAACAGGACCTATCACTTTGAACAATTTATCAATAGGCTAAGCAGGCAAATATACATACCATTGCTGGCATTTTACTTAAAGTTTCAGCAGTAGTATGTATATTTGCCTGCTTAGCTCGTTGATGCAATGATGATGTTGCCCAATCACTATTGCAGGTGGGTGGAGTCTAGGAGCGCACATGGAACCAGGATGTACCGAAGATTGTTTACAAGATGAGTTGGAGGATTAAGCTAATGAATATGGTATATTGCTTACACAGAACTAGGAATATGGTTTTTATTAGTATAACAGGTAGTGGATGATGAGGACCAGCACTTACTTTATAAGTAGGGAAGGGTGGGACCGAGCTGTAAGATTGTTTTTAGATGCCATTGGGTAAGAGTAGTCATATGACACAATAGGGGTGTTTAATGGGTGATTGGTGTACCTGAGGGCTGTGTTCCATTAGAAGGGTATGTAAACTTTAATTTGGGTGGTGTTCTGTTGGTCTGAGGCAGGGACACTATGTTGTCCCGAAACGTCACTATTTCTAAACATTTTGGCTAAAGTCCAGTGAGTGCTTACTTTTGGAGGTTGGTATATACACAGGGGAAGTCCCTGTCTATTAGAGGGTAGATATATATTAAGTAGGGGTGGCTGAAAGTTTCTGGCTCCTATATTTATGGTCTGACCTCTAGATTTTGAACACTTTCGTCAAGCCCTGCTTTAAATAAACCAAAGCAGATGATTCATGAAAAGGCATAAAAACAAAAAAAAAAATTTTTTCTTTTCACGAATAATCATACACCCGCGTAACATCTCTGGAAACTAACTATAACCAATGTATAAAATTTAAAAAAAAAAAAAAAAACTTTATTATTCTATTTAAATCATTTATTTTGTTTAAACACAGTCTTTTTTCAGACAATTAATTTGACTTTTAATTTGCTCTCCACCATCTCCACCTAGTCACTCCAAATCCTGAGAAAAAAAACAAACCATTTATACACATCCCCCCCACTGAACAGAAGAGAATGCTCTGCTAAAAAATATGTCACAGAGACTAGGCCGGGTGAGCTATGACCAACATGTTAGTTTATCTTCAATTCAGCCTGCAATATCAGGTTTTTTACAAGACAGTGGCAACTATGAATATAAAGATTCAACTGAGCAGGCAGACACCAGTACATACGAGAAGAAACATGAAGACGAAAGTTTGTGTCAGATAAGTAAACCAATAAGATATTAAAATAAATAGACAAACCAATGAATATTTTTAAGAAAATGCCCCATGAAAATGTCTAGCAGTGCCTTAAAAATCCATGAGGCTTAGTGAATTTAGCTCACATAAAGTCACCTGATATCCTCGAGGAGTTCTGTGTCCTGCTGCTGCTTTGTTTGGAGGGTCGATAGCTGTTCCCCAAAATGCACTTTGACCACTTGAGTAACCTTCACCTGAATTAAAAAAAAAAAAAAAACACAAGACTAGCATGACTTACACCTAGAAATAAGACAAATATAAACCCTTATTTAATGATTTGATACAAAGTACAAATATATAGTGGAAGTGGAAAGCAAAATTATTTTCATTATTATGTGTTATCACTCAAGCACAACCAACAGTGTTTCTATTTTAAGCTCACATTACAAGTTCAAGGTTATTTATTTTTAATCACATCTGCATGTTGGATACGTCGGGTGCGCTAAATCCCTCACATAATAGATGAATATTGCTTGTGTTAAGTCTATGGTGCCCTGAGCGAACTGTGTGCGCAAGTAGTGGGGATCATCATGTAGTTCTGTGTTAAAGGGACAGGGACCCTAACAATTTCTCCCCTTTAACATGTCCCCAATGATCCATTTTACATAACTGAGTGTATTAAAATGTTTACAAATATCTCCTTTACCCTTATTTCAGCATTTGAAATATATGATTTAGCCTCTAGTATTCCTACCTATACTGAAAGTTTCTATACTAAAGTATAGGCTATTGACAAGCAATGTAAACACAGCCAGCAGAAGAAATTACACTCCCAGTGGGGTGTAGGAGAGATAGGCAATAAAATGTTAATTTTCCATTGTTCTCTCTAAGCATTGAGCTTAAAAGGGACAGTCTAGTCCAAAACAAACTTTCATTATTCAGATAGGGCATTTAATTTTAAACGATTTTCCAATTTACTTCTATCTCCAATTTTGCTTTGTTCTCTTGCTATTCTTAGTTGAAAACTAAGTCTAGGAGGTTCATATGCTAATGTCTAACCCCTTGAAGGCCGCCTCTCAGCTCAGGGCATTTTGACAGTTTTTCACCACTAGAGGGTGTTAGTTCATGTGTTTTATATACAGTTGTGCTCATAAGTTTACATACCCTGGCAGAATTTATGATTTCTTGGCCATTTTTCATAGAATATGAATCATAACACAAAAACTTTTCTATCACTCATGGTTAGTGTTTGGCTGAAGCCATTTATTATCAATCAACTGTGTTTACTCTTTTTAAATCATGACGACAACAGAAACTACCCAAATGACCCTGATCAAAAGTTTACATACCCTGGTGATTTTGGCCTGATAACATGCACACAAGTTTACATAAAGGGGTTTTAATGGCTATTAAAGGTAACCATCATCACCTGTGATCTTCTGTTTGCTTGTAATTAGTGTGAGTGTATAAAAGGTCCATGAGTTTCTGGTCTCCTGACAGACCCTTGCATCTTTCATCCAGTGCTGCACTGACTATTCTGGATTCTGAGTAATGAGCAAAGCAAAAGAATTGTCAAAGGATCTGCAGGAAAAGGTAGTTGAACTGTATAAAACAGGAAAGGGATATAAAAAGATATCCAAGGAATTGAGAATGCAAATCAGCAGTGTTCAAACTTCTAATATATAGAAGTGGAAAATGAGGGGCTCTGTTGAAACCAAACCACGGTCTGCCAGGAAAATGTTCGGGATGCAAAGACAGACCCACAAATAACTTCAGGTGAAATACAGGACATGTGGTGTGGCTGTTTCAAGATGCACAATAATGAGGCACTTGAAGAAAGATGGGCTGCATGGTCGAGTCGCCAGAAGAAATCCATTACTACGCAAAGGCCACAAAGTATCCCGCTTACAATACACCAAACAGCACAGCGAGAAGCCTCAAACCTTCTGGCACAAAGTCATTTGGAGTGATAAGACCAAAATTGAGCTTTTTGGCCACAACCATACATTTAAAGAGGAGTCAACGAGGCCTATTATGAAAGGTACACCATTCCTACTGTGAGACATGGAGGTGGATTGCTGATGTTTTGGGGATGTGTGAGCTACAAAGGCACAGGAAATTTGGTCAAAATTGATGGCAAGATAAATGCAGTATGTTATCAAACAGAACGCCTCATTTTCCACTTCTTGATTAGAGTTTGAACACTGCTGATTTGCATTCTCAATTCCTTGGATATCTTTTTATATCCTTTTCCTGTTTTATACAGTTCAACTACCTTTTTCCCACAGATCCTTTGACAATTCTTTTTCTTTCCCCATGACTCAGAATCCAGAAACGTCAGAGCAGCACTGGATAAAAGATGCAAGGGTCTGTCAGGAGTCCAGAAACTCACTGACCTTTTATACACACACACTAATTACAAGCAAACAGATCACAGGTGAGGATGGTTACCTTTAATAGCCATTCAAACCCCTTTGTGTCAACTTGTCTGCATGTTATCAGGCCCAAATCACCAGGGTATGTAAACATTTGATCAGGGTCATTTGGATAGTTTCTGTTGTCATTATGATTTAAAAAGAGTAAACATGGTTGATTGATAATAAATGGCTATAGCCAAACACTAACCATGAGTGAAAGAAAAGCTTTTTGTGTTATCATTCATATTCTCTGATAAATGACCAAGAAATCAAATTCTGCCAGGGTATGTAAACATATGAGCACAATTGTAGATAACACTATGCTCACACACGTGGAGTTCCTAGGAGCCAGCACTGATTGGCTAAAATGCAAGTCTGTCAAAAGAACGAAACTAAGGGGCAGTTTGCAGAGGCTTAGATAAAATATAATCACAGAGGTAAAAAGTGTATTTATATATATAACTGTGTTTGTTATGCAAAACTAGGGAATGGGTAATAAAGGGATTATCTATCTTTTAAAACAATAAATATTCTGGTGTAGACTGTCAAGTATACAGACAGATATAAAATAAGGAAGCATGTGTGTGTACAGAAAGTGATAAAATAATTAGATCTTATTTTACCTGGATTACAATATCCCTTTAAATCAAAATAAAATTACATTACCATCCATATCCTGCTCAGAAAGAGTAATATGTTTCAGCTCCTGAGAAGACCTTATCTACAAGTTTAACCCCTTTGTTGCAGTTAAACATACAGAAGCAAGTATTTGTGCAAAAAAATAAAATGCATTAAGTTATTTTACAATTACTCCCTTTAATGCCCTGTCATGCCCCTAAGGTTTGGCACATCTGATCATCAATGTCTTGTGTAATGAGTTTAAAGTTATAGGAGTTAAATAATCAGTGTGAAAATGACCATTTTGACCTTAAATGGACATAAAAAACCCTGATTAAACTGAGTGCATTGTAGCATGAAAGTCCATTGTTTTCTCTTTATACTAGTGCTAACAATATAGCTTTGAATTGATTACAGGGACGTTTATTCAATTAACTCCCTTTCTGCAACCATGAGATTATGGAACTTTCTGCGCATATGCTGTCTACATTTCACAGCAAAGAAGAGTCACACAAAGGTTATGCCCACACTCGGCAAGTGATTGGTCATTGAGCTAAAGATAACAGATCTGTGAAAAGAGGATTCATTCTACCTATAATCTACTCATGAAAGATGCAATATGTCAGTAGCACACATACAATGAGAATATACTGTATATCAGTTTTAATGGATGCTGAACTTATTGTGTTTGTTCTATCTTTAAAAGGAACAATCTACACAAAAATTGTTATTGTTTAAAAGGATAGCTAATGCCTTTAATACCCATTCCCCATTTTTGCACAAACAACTTTGTTATATTAATATACTTTATAACATTTAAACCTCTAAATTCCTGCCTGTTTCAAAGGCTCTATAGACAGCCTCTTAATCACATTATTGTGTATTTGCTTTTCACAACAGGAGACTGATAGTTCATGTAGGCCATATAGATAACAATGTGTTCACGCCTGGGAAGTTATTTAAAAGACAACAGAATATTAAATGCAACTGAATAGACTTTATATAGTCAGAAGAATCTTAGATACAAGGTAATCACAGAGGTAAAAAGTATATTAGTATAACTGTGTTGGTTCTGCAAAACTAGGGAATGGGTAATAAAGGGATTATCTATCTTTTAAAACAATCAAAATTCTATTGTAGACTGTCCCTTTAAAGATATTTCAAAATATAGTATTGTTTATTTTTGAAGCCTGCATGTTCCAGTGATCAGTCCTGTAGAGGTTTGGCCATTAGAGCACTTGGATTTGTCAGTAACCATTCCCATAGTAGTGTAAAACCATGTATTTCCTGTTAGTTTTAATTTAAATACAAAATTCTCACTTTACCTTTTTTTAACCCAGAAAAATTATATTTTTTAGTACAATGTCCCTTAAATTAATGACGTTTTTATATCCCTTTACAGCAGAAAGTGTATACTGAGGTATACTGTATACTGGTGGATTAAAGAATATTAGGCCAAAAACTAAAAAAGGTAAAAGGTGTATTTGCTTAGGTCTGTACAATGACAAAGAAATGCAGCTGAATCACACTGCCTGACCTGATACTTGTGCAAACTGAAGCAAGGAAGGAGAGAGATGTTGGGCTTGCAGATGCACCTCTCTCCTTAGCACAAAGTACACTTGATACTTCCACCTACCTATCTGCCGCTTCTCCACACGACTTAGTGCACTCTTATGCTTTCTTCCAATTCACGAGTCTGACCTAGACCCTAAGTCTGCTGTATGTACCAGGCAATCGAGTGGTTAAAAAAGTGAAGCAAGCTTGGTCTGTAGCAGCGATTTAACCCATTAACTGCCCTGCTATCTCATTGCGGTAATTTAAATGTCTGGTTACTTTACCCTGTGCTCTAGCTAACCAAGGGGTTAAATTACTGCCCAGTGTGAATATAAAAGTAGTTAGATATGTAAAAATAGAAAACCATACAGAAGGCAGACAGAGCAGCAGATAGTCCAGTCAGTTTGCATCCCTTAAAAAAAAGTGTGTTTCTGTCTATGTTTCTTGGCATCAAACCACTTAGCTACTCTGCAAAAAGCATCTAATGTTTTATACTGCAAATGTCAGGGTTGCTTTATTTCCTCTTACTTCCACCTTGACAGATTGATCTCTGCCTACTCATCATCCCAGTACATCCTGTGATGGGATCACCTATCATACTCACCTTGAGGCAGCAGTCTCACTATGACAAATGGTTCATGAATATTTTTTATCCATTAACAATAAAAAAAAAAAAGAATTTGACACTTTTCCTGTCCTCTTATTATCAGACAGGCACATTATGGCATTATTTTGAGACCCTGACTCACAGTCACACCACAAGGGTTCCTATAATGTATTATATAAGGCTAAAACTCAACTTATGTAAATGTATTTAATTAGCTTACTATCCAACAATTACCATTAGATTAACTAACAAGAAGATATTTCCAACATATAAAACAAAATTCTACTTTTTGTTAACTATTTTCCCATCCAGTTATAAATCTCTCATTCACCACACTAAGGGGTCATGGTAGCACCAATAACTAGGTGATATGATGCCCCACTACTCTTTTTCAAAACGTTTATAATACACATAAGAAATATCTTGTAAACACAGCAAGACATACATTGAAATCATTCCAACCACCTAGAAAGTTTTAGCTAAATTCCTGGGTTAAATTGGTGTCATAATATGTATCATAATTTAATATATTAAACAGTAAGCATGTAGTGTAGCAGTCATTATATTTAGTTCCATATGGCTGTGCATCTCTCCCTTTCCCCTGATTGAACAGGTTTATTAGAGAACTCTTTAACTGGGACAAAGTAAGATAGACTACATTGTACAGCCTATAGCTGATATGTGCTGCCAGGTCTCACACAATCTACAGGAAAATAAAGCAAACACTCACTTTGCGAGGAGGAGGCTGCATCCTGTCTGCTGCTGATGAGGCTGATCTGGCTTCCCTGTTTAGTAAAACTCAATCTCCTGTCCTATTGCGAAGGTGTCCGGAACTCTCTTCACCTCTGTGTTGTCTCCTCCCAACCTCACTAAGTTACTCCCACCTAGGGGTAGAATCATGTACAAGTCCTCATAAATGTCCCCTTTTTCAGATGTAAATTTACTGCGGTTCACACAATATATAGTAAGGTATATGAAATTGCAATTAAACAAGTATAAATATAATAGTTATTTAACCTTTTAGAGAAAAAATAGTCCATTTTGTCATAGCTTCAAACCGCCCCCAAATTTGTATTTTTTCACAATGAATGTCAAGGTCCAATCAGCAGTTACTTCCTACTGAGTCTCATAAGCGTGCAGACTGCAAAACAAGCTACTATAATGCAGCAGATCCAGAGCCTCCAATACGGATTTCAAAATGAAGCAACTCGCTTACTCTCATTCTCATAGGAAAAACATGTTTCTGCATATGCTATTCTGTACCACACAGGGCGGAAGCTGGTTACCCAGGCAACTAACAAGCGTCCTCCCCTGTAGGCTGTCAGTGTCTACAGTTTATTGTGTGAGCAGATCAAACAAATATAATCATCTGCTGCTGTTCCCACTGTAAAATAAAATTAATAATCTCACTGCACACAGTTCTCCTCATAGCCTAAATTAACTTTATTGGCATTTTCCCGTTGAGTATGTTGCTGTGTAAACAGAAAATATCAATACATGCTGGCTAAATATTTAGCTACGTTTTCTGAAAATATGTTTGACAGAAGTATAAACATTACAACTCTCAGGGAATTTCTGCTCATTGGTTCTAAAAAGTAGGACGTTTTTATAAACAGCTGAAAAATGTGAGGAGTCAGTGAATACTGAGCACTTGTATCTCCCAGCCTGATCACAGTGATTACAGCCTAGTCTCACACTCCCACTACAAAGCTGATATAATCTCTTTAAACTCCCTGGGTCCTAAACAGAAAAAAAATAAAAAAAACTAGACATTTAATTGTGGATAAAAGTAAAATCTGGAGACTTCACCCTTTCTTTACTCACATGCTTATGAGTTTATCCATCCTGTCAGTTTCTACTGTCACATACCAAGGAATAGGTGGGGTTAACTCGCAGTGTGATGTGGAGGAAACTAGCAGGCTGTTATCTAACTAGCTCATTTATGCAGTCTTGTGCCGTGAGCTTTGCTTTTCTATTGTAAGACCTGCAGCATTGTATAATTATTATTATTATACTTTATTTATTAAGCACCATCATATTCCGCAGCGCTGTCCGTGGATACAGTTCATTTAAATAAAACAATAATATAAAACTTCTAAGAGACAGGACACAATTTACAAACACATACAGGAGGAATTGAGGGCCCTATTCCGTGGGAATTTACAATCTAGAAGGGTAGGGGGTTTAGAATTAAATGTAAAACTGAATTCTTCCAGTGCTCAGTTTTGACCATATTGCTACTAAAAAAAGGTACACATATGAAAAATACATATGTCAGGGCTGTTTTCAGGGCTATTTAAAGAAATATTTTGTATAAGAACCCTGACATAGGCATTTTTCATATGTGTCCCTTTTTAAAGCAGCAATATGGTCACCCTAGTTTAAATGACTATAATGTAAGTTCAATGACAGGCCACGCCTCCACTTTTTTTTTTATTCACAGGTTTCTTATTCAGCCTCCTCCCTCAGATGATAAAGCCCGCCCTCTGCTTCAATAGCCACGCCCATTGCAATCAAATCCCGTCAATCATTCGGATATCACTTCTGGATTGTTGCTCCACCATGTGTTGACAGTGTTCCTTTACAGATTTTATATACAGAAACAATGAGGAATTGTAATAGGATGATGTTTATCTTTCTAAAAAAGAAGTGAAAGATAAAAATGCAAACAAAAACAATCACATTTAGAAATAAACATGTAACTTGCAAAACTATTATATAAGAGTATTTTAAATTCATTTTTATCAGAAGGACACAGGCAAGTGTGTTTATTTCCGGTTGTCAGGTGTTTTGAATACACTGGAAATCTAAGAAGCCTTTTCCTCCATAGAGTGATACTGTATAATATAGCTGCATTCCAGTACAAAAGGTTTATTAGCTAATGGAAAAGTAAAGCATTTTTATAAATCTTGTCACATAAGAACTAAAGGAATATTGACCTATAAAAATTAGAGTTTTTCAACCTTATCCTTAAATGCATGAGGCATCCCAATGACCTGAGTTCCTGATTCTATGGTATGGTAAAGTTGCAGTCTATTCAACAAGGCCATTATTATTAAAGTTCTTGTCAACAGAGATAATATTAAACACAATTGGAAATAAAGGTCCTGAGATTATTAAACTTCTTATTAGTCTGTGAAAAATCTAATTTTAAATAAATGATCATTTAAAATCCCTGACAAAATGACTATCCTCTTTTCTCTTTGCTGAGCAGACGTCAAAGTACAAAAGTTTTTTGTCTTAAATACACCTACTCCGTTCATAGTTTATATTAAAAATAGTACTATATCTTTATCTTGTATTATGTCTCATTGCCCCTTTATTTTTTGAAGCTTTATTTCTTTTTTGTCAACTGCTTTTTTGCGGTTTATTGATTTATTTATTTTTTTATTTTCCTTTATTATCTGCCTTATATTTACTCTCGGCTAGGGATCTTGCTACCTTGGCTATTACTTTTTCACTTTGACCGCTTTTGTTTTTCCTACTTACTCGCCTGTCTCGGGAGTGTTTGGTTTTCCTACCACGCCATCTTCTTGCTTAGCCCCTTCCTATGACGCGACAGGACTCATTTTCCTACCTTCAACTCTGCCTCAGTATTTGTCAGTTCCCTCAGCCAGCCTCTCCGAGTTGTAACTTGTTACTTTGTATTTTGATAAAGGCAACTTTATTTCTGGTGTGCTAGCTGGAGGCGCTGGTTCAGCTTGTATCAGTTGTTGGTATCTTCCTTTCCTTCCTTGGTTGTATAACTCTAGGTGCAAAATAGTGGTGCTGAAATATCAGACAATACACCATACAAAGGTGAATATCTACTCACAGTGTATATTGCAGGTTACCGGCTCCTTCCCAATATGAAAAGACAATATCACATATTCAGTAAAAACATTTGTCTTTATTTCTGCATTTACAAGTTGCTGACTATTATATTGAGTTTATTTCCCCCCCCCCCCCCCACAATGTTTGTTTTCTCTCTAATCTCCCAGTTTTGCTAGTTTCCAATATAAATTCATTTCATACAGAAAATTCATTTTGCCAATTACTTTCATTTTTTATTATATATACTTATTATAATTTTACTTTATTAAGATGTCTAATGAAAATAATATGGAGACTTCTAACAAATCCATTCAGGATATTATGTCTTCCATGGCATCTATTCAGCAGGAAATGCAATCTATTATAACTGCTGTTAACAAATCTGGACATATTCCTAAGAAAGCCACTTGATAAAGGAAACATTTAAATAATGATAGCAATTTGTCTCTTAATATTTTCACAGGAAAAGCGGAGGAACATCTGCTTAGGTCAGACAACGATTCTGCGTCCCCCCAAAAATTAAAATATTTTTCCTTTGAAGTTTCTGAACATATACATGAGAAATCAGAAACAGACAAGACTAAATGCAGAAAACATGCTGACATAGATTCAACAACTGAGTCGGAAGATGAACAATTTTCTAACTTTGAAAATTCCTCAGAATCTTCATCCTCTAATGAAGATTCTCCTAAATATAAAAGGTCCAAGAAAGTTAGTAAGACTAAAAAAAAACAAATTAGTGGATAATGCAGGGGAACCTTTTCCAGACCATGAGGACTTAGAACACCCCAGATCTTCCAATTGGAGGCCCTCTAAAAGAGTGGCAAAATGTATATCCTCTTATATAAGGAGACCTCTTTCCAAAAAATAAAAACTATTCTCAGGGCTGAATGTCCCAGGCCAGATTTACCCTTTTCCTCTCAAGCCACCCCTGAAATTGATCTTAACTTAATTTTATGGGGACAAAAAAATTTAATATTTGTAAAGGTCCAGACAGGTTTTTAAAGGTCTGTCATAACAAGCTTTTGGAAACTCTTGGCCCAGTTGCAAAGTTATTAGAGCTTTCCGAAGAGGCAATAGCTAACGAGTCCCTAGTTGACCAAATCATCATGAAGCAATGGGTTCAACATTTAATTTATTTACTTGGTGATTCCAATTCCTGCCAAAGAAAGCACATTCTCCTTAGGAAATTGGACCCAAAGTTGGCAGATTTCGCCCCTACAGAGATGGGCCCTAAAGCAAAAGTTTTTTTTTGTTTGGAGATGCTGGGCTTAAAGAGCTCAATAATTATGTCTCTTCTCTTAATTCCTTAAATAAAATAAAATATCAAACAAAAAATATTTTTAGCCAAAATCCTAAGATTTTTGAGAGGGCCGGGAAAGGAAGAGGCTGCTTCCCTGTACGCTTTGCCTATGCATCCATGTCTCAATACCACAGCATTATAATGTCAGGATCTGCACACACCAACTTCTTTCCATCTAGAGGCAGACAATGGATATCCAGACCTTTAAGAGGAAGATCTTCTAGGAGACCCTTTTCAGATAAATTCGCTCATTTATCATTCCACTCCTTTTTATCCTCAAAAGATAGGTTTGCTTTGTTTATGCACCATTGGGGAAAAATAACTCAGGACCCTTTTGTTCTTCAAGCAGTTTCAGGCCTTATTAACATCATCTAGATCTAAAATTTTCTGAACTAGCCAAGAAACAAGCCATATAAATTGCCCCTTCAAACGACAATTCTTACATCAGCAATATGTTTCTGGTAAAGAAAAAAGAAGGTTCTTTCCTACCTGTTATCAATTGAGGAAACTCAATCTTCACTTAGAGTACAATCACTTCAAGATGGAAGGAATTTATCTCCTCAGGAATGTATCTCCTCTTTCTATCCCAATACATCACTCTTTCAGGATTTTTTTAAGATTTCTTTGGAAATACAACCTTTGGCAATTTTCATGCCTTCCTTTTGGTCTTTCTTCTGCCCCTTGGGCATTTACAAAAATGATTTGCCCTGTTGTTGTCTGGCTTTGTATGAGAGGTATTCATCTTATAATTTATTTAGACAATATCCTCATCATGCACCAGAATCGTCTTTCTCTTCTCAATCATCTCAATCTTACTATAGAGATTTTCCAGAAATTGGATTTTGTCATCAATTTCAACAAATCAGAGATCAATCCATCTCAATCTCTATTTTTCCTTTGGTTTGTTATAGATATTCTATCTGCCTCTCTAAGTCTTCCTTCATTCAAGATCAAGAAGATAAAGAAATAAATTTCTTATGTACTCAGCAAACCTCTCTTTCCAATTCGAACTATAGCTCGTATAATTGGTCTCCTATCATTTTCCATATAAGCCATTTTTTCAACTCCCCTTCACTACCGGGCTCTTCAAAGATTAAAGATTTTTTTATCTTTGTCAAGGTTTTTCTTATTTCCACAAGATTTCCTTATTGGAAGAAGCCAGAGTAGAGCTTTCATGGTGGTTAGCCAATCTGGAAGCCTGGAATGGGAGAGTAATTTTTGGTTGCTCTCAGGAGATGGTTCTGGAAGCAGCTGCCAGCAAGTCAGGCTGGGGAGCCAGGTGTGACCCCCTCATAACTGGTGGGAAAATGTTGTTCAGAAGAAAAGAACTTGCATATCAATTGTTTAGAAATATTGGCAGGCTCTTTCGCTGTCAAGAGTTTTATTCGTCCTGATCGTCCTATCTCTGTATTACTCAAGATGGACAATATTTCTGCTGTCAGATACCTCAACCGATTAGGAGGTGCTACATCAAAAATATTGTCAGATTTAACATCAGAATTTGTCCATTCTTTAGATCTAAATATTCAAATTCAAGCAGAATACATTCCCTGTTTTAACAACACAATGGCAGATTGAGGATGTTGTTACCTTATCAATTCCAGTGACTGGAAACTAAATTCAGAGATTTATCATCTTCTTTCTCTTCCCAGAGGTCCTTTTTCAATAGACCTATTTGTCTCACCTGAATCACCAGCTGATTGTTTTTACAGACCCCCTTGCTCTAGCCACAGATGCATTCCTTCAGGAGTTGCCGACTAAGGGAGCTTATGCATTCCCTCCCTTCTCTATGATTCCTCAAACAATTTATTTTTTGAGGTGGAATCATCATTAAATCCTATTGATAACCCCTTGGCAGCCAGCTCAATCTTGTTTCCCAGCAATTCTAGAGATGTCCTACCTTCCACCTCTTCTGCTCCCCCTTCCAAAAAGACCTTCTATTGGGTCTTTCAGGAGAGTTTCACAATCTAGTTCTTCAAGAATCCCTTCATTTGATTGTCTGGATGATTTCAGGGGATCCTGATCCTCCGAGGGTCTTTTGGAAGGAGCTAAGTCTCTCCTCAGAGAATCGTGGGTACCAGGAACCAGGAAATTATACAATTATGCCTGGACCAAATGTTCTAATTGGTGCAGTTGCAGAGACTTGGATCCCTTTTCAGCTCCTCTGAATGAAGTGATTAATTACTTGACTTCTTTATTCGAGGCTGGAAGGACATACAGGTTTATTAATGTTACACATTTGACATTTTCTGCTGGACATTTTCCTTTATCCAATATTCTGATTGGTCAAATCTTGTCAGTTAAAAAACTCATGAAAGCTATTAGAATTAAAAAACCTCCTGCCTGCAAGCATCTTTTTTTTGGGATGTTGATATAGTCATTCATTTGTTTAATAACTGGCCTCTTAATAAAGAACTTTCTCTTAAACAGCTTACTTACAAACTAGCTACATTATTGTGTTTTTAATCTTGCCAGATAGTTTCAGAAGTAAGAGCCATTGATTAAGTTTCCAAAATGTTTTCCCCTCAAGGTGTAATTTTTTCTTTATCTAGAAGAACTAAATCTCGTTCTTCCTTTTTCTAACCTTCCTTTTTTGAGTTTCCTAAACTATGTGTGGTCTCCTGTCTGAAAGAATATGAGTCCAGAACTCTTCCATTTAGATCATCCTGTTCTTCTTAGCTCCTTATTTCTTTTGATACTCCTCACTTACCTGTCACTACTTCAACTATAAGTAGATAGGTGAAATGGATTGATGGTGTGGAAGACAATTTTTCAGCTCACTTGATTAGAGGAGCTTCCGCTTCCAAAGCTTTTTCTAAATCTGCTTTGTTACAAGAAATTCTTAACACAGCAGATTTGTCTTCTGACTTGTTTTTCGTCAGTTCTATTTTAAACCTATCAACTCAGTTCCACGCCATTTTCTTACATTGTCGATTTTGCTTTAAACTTACAAAGTAGAGTCTCTGTCCTTGTAATAAAATTACTATTATCCTAACATTTTTTTTTCATATATAATATATGTTCCCCCCCAAAGAGTAATAAGTTATCGTTTGTATTTTATTGATTTAATTGTGCATCTTTTTCAGCACCAGGTCCTTCCAGTTCAGGACTTCAGTAGCTCTCAAGCCTTGTTACCTTTTGTTTTGCGTTAGAGGCTGTGCGGTGCTAACGAGCCATTTTTTTTTATCACTGCTCTCTTACCTGCAGCGCTGGTATTACGGGTTTTTACAAACCCGGCGTTAAAAGGCAAGAAGTGAGCGTTGAGCAAAATAGTGCTCCTTACTGTACTTCAATACCAGCGCTGTTTAACTCAGTGGTGAGCTGGTCGTATGTGCTCGTGCACAATTTCCCCATAGGAATCATCAGGGAGAGTTGGCTGAGAAAAAGTCTAACACCTGCAAAAAAGCAGCGTAAAACTCAGTAACGCAGCAACATTGATTCCTATGGGGAAATAAGATTTATGTTTACACCTAACATGAACCCCGAGTCTAAACACCCCTATTCTTACACTTATTAACCCCTAATCTGCCGCCCCTGACATCGTCGCCACCTACATTATATTTTTTAACCCCTAATCTATCGCTCCGGACATCGGGAACACTATAATAAACATATTAACCCCTAAACCGCCGCACTCCTGCCTCGCAAACATTAGTTAAATATTATTAACCCCTAATCTGCCATCCCTAACATCGCCGCCACCTACCTACATTTATTAACCCCTAATCAGCCGCCCCCAATGTCGCCGCCACTATACTAAATGTATTAACCCCTAAACCTAAGTCTAACCCTAACACCCCCTAACTTAAATATAATTACAATAAATCTAAATAAAAATTAATATTATTACCTAAATAATTCCTATTTAAAACTAAATACTTACCTATAAAATAAACCCTAAGCTAGCTACAATATAACTAATAGTTACATTGTAGCTAGCTTAGGGTTTATTTTTATTTTACAGGCAAGTTTGTATATATTTTAACTAGGTAGAATAGTTATTAAATACAAAAGTACCTGTAAAATAAAACCTAACCTAAGTTACACTAACACCTAACACTACACTAAAATTAAATAAATTAACTAAATTAAATACAATTAAATAAATTAAATACAATTAGCTAAAGTCCAAAAAAACAAACTAAATTACAGAAAATAAAAAACAAATTACAGATCTTTAAACTAATTAAACCTAATCTAATAGCCTTATCAAAATAAAAAAGCCCCCCCAAAATAAAAAAAAAACCCTAGCCTAAACTAAACTATCAATAGCCCTTAAAAGGGCCTTTTGCGGGGCATTGCCCTAAAGTAATCAGCTCTTTTACCTGTAAAAAAAAAAATACAAACACCCCCAACAGTAAAACCCACCACCCACACAACAACCCCCCAATTAAAAAGCTAACTAAAAAACCTAAGCTCGCCATTGCCCTGAAAAGGGCATTTGGATGGGCATCCAAGCCGGGCGAAGTGGTCCTCCAGACGGGCAGAAGTCTTCATCCAGACGGAATCTTCTATCTTCATCCATCAGACGCGGAGCGGCTCCATCTTCAAGACATCCCACGAGGAGTATCCTCTTCATCCGGTGTCTTCTTACTGAATGGCGGTTCCTTTAAATGTCATCATCCAAGATGGCATCCCTTAGATTCCGATTGGCTGATAAAATTCTATCAGCCAATCGGAATTAAGGTAGAAAAAATCCTATTGGCTGATGCAATCAGCCAATAGGATTGAAGTTCAATCCTATTGGCTGATCCAATAGGATTGAGCTCGCATTCTATTGGCTGTTCTACCTTAAATTCGCGTTGGATGGATGAAGATAGAAGATGCCATCTGGATGAAGACTTCTGCCTGTCTGGAGGACCACTTCGCCCGGCTTGGATGAAGACTTCTCCCGGCTTCGTTTAGGACTTCGGCCCGGTTAGATGAAGACTTCTGTCGCTTCCTTGAGGATGGATGTCTGGTCTTCAGAACAGTAAGTCGATCATCAGGGGGTTAGTGTTAGGTTTTTTTAAGGGTGTATTGGGTGTGTTTTATTTTTAGGTTAGGGCTTTGGGCCGCAAAAGAGCTAACTGCTCTTTAAAGGGCAATGCCCATCCAAATGCCCTTTTCAGGGCAATGGGGAGCTTAGGTTTTTTAGTTAGCTTTTTATTTGGGGGGGTTTGTTGTGTGGGTGGTGGGTTTTACTGTTGGGGGGTGTTTGTATTTTTTTTTACAGTTAAAAGAGCTGATTACTTTGGGGAAATGCCCCGCAAAAGGCCCTTTTAAGGGCTATTGATAGTTTAGTTTAGGCTAGGTTTTTTTTTATTTTTTTGGGGGGTTATTTTGATAGGGCTATTAGATTAGGTATAATTAGTTTAAAGATCTGTAATTTGTTTTTTTATTTTCTGTAATTTCGTGGGAGTTTTTTTGTACTTCAGCTAATTGTATTTATTTTATTTTATTGTATTTAATTTAGTTAATTTTTTTAATTGTAGTGTAGTGTTAGGTGTTAGTGTAAATTAGGTTAGGTTTTATTTTACAGGTACTTTTGTATTTATTTTAGCTAGGTAGTTATTAAATAGTTAATAACTATTTAATAACTATTCTACCTAGTTAAAATAAATACAAACTTGCCTGTAAAATAAAAATAAACCCTAAGCTAGATACAATGTAACTATTAGTTATATTGTATCTATCTTAGGGTTTAGGTAAGTATTTAGTTTTAAATATGAATAATTTAGTTAATGATAGTAATTTTATTTAGATTTATTTAAATTATATTTAAGTTAGGGGGTGTTAGGGTTAGACGTAGGTTTAGGGGTTAATAAATTTAGAATAGTGGCGGCGACGTTTCCGGAGCAGCAGATTAGGGAATAATATTTTTATTTTAGTGTTTGCGATGCGGGAGGGCCTCGGTTTAGGGGTTAATAGGTAGTTTATGCATGTTAGTGTACTTTTTAGCACTTTAGTTATGAGTTGTATGCTACAGCGTTGTACCATAAAACTCTTAACTACTGACTTTAAAATGCATTAGGGATCTTGGAGTTAGAGGGTGTACCACTCACTTTTTGGCCTCCCAGGACAGACTCGTAATATCAGCGCTATGGAAGTCCCATAGAAAAAAGACTTTACAAAGTTTACGTAAGTCATTTTGCGGTAAGGCCAAAGAAGTGTGTGGTGCCCCTAAACCTGCAAGACTCGTAATAGCAGCGGTAGGGAAAAAGCAGCGTTAGGACCTGTTAACGCTGCTTTTTCAGCCTAACGCACAACTTGTAATCTAGCCAATAGTTTCTTCATGATCAAAATTCCAGTATGTCCCATGAAATTTCTCCTTGTCGTTGAGATCAACTTTTTCTCAAATTTTCAACATTCTTGACCATTTTGTTCTGTATTTTTGCATTTTTTTCTGAATATTATTTCTTTTTTGTTCCAACCTTTTTCTTATTGTTAGCAACAAAGATCAAAGAGGAATAGTCATTTTGTTAGGGATTACTTATACATCTGTTCCTTGCCTGATTGGTTGTATATTCCTTTCATTAACTGTATCTGTATTCTCATTTGTCAAAAAAAAATCTCTGTGTACTGTATTCAAAGTCTTTATTTGCTTTTAAGTGCTGTCTGTTCAGTAAAAGTTAATGCAAAATGTTCGTCTCTGTCTCTTTAATAAAATCTAGATTATTCCGTCACTATGTTAGGATAATCGTCATTTAGGCGGATTTATGCTGCTTAATTAATTGAGCAAATTAATGGTAATTAGAGGGGTCAGTATGTAGTTTTAAGAAATGTGGCAACAGTTGTCAATTTATATTTCAATTTATATTGTTAATATGCTCTCCACCCCTTTAAAATAAATGCTGCACAAGCCTTGTTTAGTATAAAATTAAATAGACTAGAACAAGAAGACTAGAACAAGAACCCAGGTATCCCAAAACTGCAGGCATGGAAGGAATACACAAGTACAAAACATCTAGTGACATAATAAATAAAATTACCTTAAAAGGATATGAAACTATGTTTTTTCTTTAATGATTTAGATAGAGCATTTAATTTTAAACAACTTTCCAATTTACTTATATTATCAATTTTTCTTTATTCTCTTGGTATACTTTATTGAAGGAGCAACAATGCACTATTGGGAGATAGCTGAACTCATTGCTAAGTCAATGATAAGAAGTATATATGTGCATCTACTAATCTGCAGCTAGATTCCAGCTCCCGAGGCTACCTGTCACAAATTCCTCATGATTTAGCTGCCAAGGGATTAATTCTCTTTAGCCTGTGAGCTAAAAAAACATTTGTTTTTTGAAGAACTGTGTCCTGTGTTTATGTTGTTTGTTTTTTTGTGATTAAACCAGACCCCATTATAAATTGTTTCAAGTTACACTTGAATAAATGTTATCATATAGGCATTGGTGCATTTAGGCCGTAAAAGTGTCGGTTTTAGAGACAGACAACAGTGCCTCTTCACAGAAACTGATAAGGTCAATAAAGTGACATGGGTATAAGGTAGATGTTTAAAACAGGTTATGACATTAGATGAAGGTAAATATGACAACCATGTCATATTTGGTAGCAAATTGATTATTATGATGTAAATAAGAGATTTACCTTTCTGTTTATATGAAAATGGATGTATCTAGCAGAAATTATGATGTGTTCTATAATTTTTGGCAAAGACAGAGTTTATTGGCGGTCGTAAAAGATAAGCGGCTTCTCAGCCCCTGCAAAGAGGGTTGGGCAAGCAACCTGATCTCCGGAAAAAGGTATAAGGGTCTTGTGTTTTACCACTGAAATTGTCATTCTTACAAGGGAAGCTGTCACTAAACGGAGTAAGGACCCATTGCTTCATGCCATCGCCCTGGCGCAGATCTTGAGACTAGTAAAGTATTAAATCACTTTTTCTCCTTTTTTATTTGAAAAACTGTTTGCTGTGTGTAATTTTACGTTTAACAACTTTTTATTAATAATGCATTGTGCATAATATTTTTGGCATAATAAATAATTAATTTATTAAGCTTTGGCCTTTGTCTAATAATTGAACTACGTTACTGAAAGAGACTGGAGTATTAGAACTGTATATTTTAGATTATTTTCAGCTAAATTGTATTTTGAGAGTTAATGTGTAAGCCTGGGTTTTTCCTTAGGATTTTCCCTTTAATAAATCATAAGTGGTGGCAGCGTTGTTAGTTTAGTGTGGGTGGCATTAAAGGGGAGTTTTGGGCATTTCTTTTATGTCTAGTACAGACTAGAGAGTGTTGTTAACCCTTGCACCCCCTGAACTAATTCACAAGCTTGCCTGGTGTGGCTAGATTGTGACATATTGGTGACAGTAGAAGGGGTGTGACTAGCACAGGGTTGGTTAACCTTGGTCGTCACACTACCTATATATGCTTTTCAACAATGGATACCAAGAGAACGTAGCAAATAAGATAATATAAGTAAATTGGAAAGTTGTTTAAAATTGTATTCTCTATCTGAATCATAAAAAATAATTTTTGAGTTTCATGTCCCTTTTTATCTGTAAATCATGTGTTCAAAATACAATCCTATCACATGGCATTTCAAGCTGTTACACTATTAGTCATGTTAGAGGAATAGGTAGTAGAGGCAGCTAGCAATATATATATATATATATATATATATATATATATATATATATATATATATATATATATTTTATCATATTTGTTAGCACCTAGGCTAGGAAGAAGAATACTAGTAAGTTAATCAGGGATCTTGATCGAGATTTTATGACTTGTATGATCCATTTTTTTTAAACGTTTTTACATTCGTAGGAAGGTAACAAATCAACTAAATACATTACAGGGAGTGCAGAATTATTAGGCAAATGAGTATTTTGACCACATCATCCTCTTTATGCATGTTGTCTTACTCCAAGCTGTATAGGCTAGAAAGCCTACTACCAATTAAGCATATTAGGTGATGTGCATCTCTGTAATGAGAAGGGGTGTGGTCTAATGACATCAACACCCTATATCAGATGTGCATAATTATTAGGCAACTTCCTTTCCTTTGGCAAAATGGGTCAAAAGAAGGACTTGACAGGCTCAGAAAAGTCAAAAATAGTGAGATATCTTGCAGAGGGATGCAGCACTCTTAAAATTGCAAAGCTTCTGAAGCGTGATCATCGAACAATCAAGCATTTCATTCAAAATAGTCAACAGGGTCGCAAGAAGCGTGTGGAAAAACCAAGGCGCAAAATAACTGCCCATGAACTGAGAAAAGTCAAGCGTGCAGCTGCCAAGATGCCACTTGCCACCAGTTTGGCCATATTTCAGAGCTGCAACATCACTGGAGTGCCCAAAAGCACAAGGTGTGCAATACTCAGAGACATGGCCAAAGTAAGAAAGGCTGAAAGACGACCACCACTGAACAAGACACACAAGCTGAAACATCAAGACTGGGCCAAGAAATATCTCAAGACTGATTTTTCTAAGGTTTTATGGACTGATGAAATGAGAGTGAGTCTTGATGGGCCAGATGGATGGGCCCGTGGCTGGATTGGTAAAGGGCAGAGAGCTCCAGTCCGACTCAGACGCCAGCAAGGTGGAGGTGGAGTACTGGTTTGGGCTGGTATCATCAAAGATGAGCTTGTGGGGCCTTTTCGGGTTGAGGATGGAGTCAAGCTCAACTCCCAGTCCTACTGCCAGTTTCTGGAAAACACCTTCTTCAAGCAGTGGTACAGGAAGAAGTCTGCATCCTTCAAGAAAAACATGATTTTCATGCAGGACAATGCTCCATCACACGCGTCCAAGTACTCCACAGCGTGGCTGGCAAGAAAGGGTATAAAAGAAGAAAATCTAATGACATGGCCTCCTTGTTCACCTGATCTGAACCCCATTGAGAACATGTGGTCCATCATCAAATGTGAGATTTACAAGGAGGGAAAACAGTACACCTCTCTGAACAGTGTCTGGGAGGCTGTGGTTGCTGCTGCACGCAATGTTGATGGTGAACAGATCAAAACACTGACAGAATCCATGGATGGCAGGCTTTTGAGTGTCCTTGCAAAGAAAGGTGGCTATATTGGTCACTGATTTGTTTTTGTTTTGTTTTTGAATGTCAGAAATGTATATTTGTGAATGTTGAGATGTTATATTGGTTTCACTGGTAAAAATAAATAATTGAAATGGGTATATATTTGTTTTTTGTTAAGTTGCCTAATAATTATGCACAGTAATAGTCACCTGCACACACAGATATCCCCCTAAAATAGCTATAACTAAAAACAAACTAAAAACTACTTCCAAAACTATTCAGCTTTGATATTAATGAGTTTTTTGGGTTCATTGAGAACATGGTTGTTGTTCAATAATAAAATTAATCCTCAAAAATACAACTTGCCTAATAATTCTGCACTCCCTGTATTTACCTTTTTTTTTTTTTAAGTTTTCTAAATAGTTTCTGCTATTAAAATTGACTTTGCAATCTGGCTTTGAAAATTATTAAAGGGACACAGTACACTATATTTTTCTTTGCATAAATGTTTTGT
The DNA here is from genome assembly GCF_027579735.1 of Bombina bombina. Lineage (NCBI taxonomy): Eukaryota > Metazoa > Chordata > Amphibia > Anura > Bombinatoridae > Bombina > Bombina bombina. Next base: position 960,281,894 of record NC_069504.1, read on the forward strand.
AGATGATCTATTTATATAGCCCATATGTTTTTGTAACAATGTATAGTTTTGCTTATTTTTTAATAACATTGTCCTAATTTTCAGACTCCTAACCAAGCCCCAAAGTTTTAGATGTAAACTGATGTCTACAGATTCCTGCTTGCTCCTGTTTGTATCATCTGTCTTTTCATATGAAGGGGAGTATCTGCTCTTTATGTTTTCCCAGCCCCTTTCACTGGGTGTCCCAGCCTAACCTCGTCAACAATGCTAAACTGGGAGCTTCTAAGTAAGTTTTTAAAAAGGTTTTATACTGGATTTGTAGATCAATTTCTGTGCATATTATTCATATTAGTGCCTATTACATGCAGTTATATAAAAATTGGTGTATGCTGGGGGCGGAGCTAGCCTGGGATCTGAACGGTCGCACTATACTACAGCTCTGCTAAAACAGCTTACTTTTATACTCTTTTGACCGTTCAGCCCAGCCTTAATTTATATCACAGACACCCTTGGGTTTTAGGAGAGGGCCAGAAACTATTGGGACATTTGCTAACAGTTGCATACCGGAGAAGTTAGCTGTTTTGCGAACAGATCGATGCACAGAACATACAGGAGCAGCCATTTTCCTTACCACGTGGAAGCCTTATATCGCAGAAGCGGATCTGGAGACCGATTACTGCACAAAGATCTAAGTTAAGCAAAACGGACCCCAGATCCTCACCTGACTTTCTCCTTCGAGGGGTAATCTGGATCCCCTACCTAGCAGAGAGAATGGCACATCAAATCGAAAGAGCACTTGCTGCCCTGGAGCTCTGTATGGACGCTCAGTTTCATTTACTTATCCAATGCCTCTCTCATGACTGGGAGGACCTGTCAGACACTGAGGAAGAGACCCCTGACATGGCTGCTCGCACATCAATGGAAGTAAAGGCCCCGCAGCATTCTGGCCCCCAAAACAACGGCGCTATATCTATCACATCTGAGCAGGCTGCCACGATAGTTCCCCAGTTCACATTGCACCCGGAGGGCGGCCAGGGCGGTTATCTCCAGCGCTCAACTCCCTGCTTGGTTCTTGCCTCGAGGCGGCCGGTCGAGACGGAGCTGGCGAGAATTAGACTTACTTTCAACAGTGCTGGAGATGCCCGCCCGTTTTCTCTTTGTGGAGTAGGTGGCAAGGAGTCTTTTCTTAGCTGACAGAGGAGGTCAAAGCACAATTTCTTCAGACTTCCCGACACGCAGGACAGACCAGGTTTATCCTACAACACCCCCGCTCCTTCTATTCTGGTGCCGTTGTTTTTGGAGCTGAAAGCCTTACCCATGTTAACTATTGCTTCTTTGTGACCGCAGGTCACTGGAGTAGGCTAGCTGCCACAGACATTGTATACCCTGCTGTTGTTGGTTCTAACCTTAGGCAATAGTTATACTAGCTTCATATTTAGAAGCACCTTATATTTAGAATATTGTTAGTTTACATGTTTGTGGACTCATACCAATATCGCATCATAGAGTACAATGTTTTTTCCCCTGTAGATGCCTAATATGTTTAGTATATACTTCACACATTAGAAGCTTATTCCTAATCTACTTTAACCATTATATATCCCTACCGTTACTTAGGGCTGTCTACATAAGTTAAAATTGAATAAGTGTTTAATACGTTTAAATCTTGCTATAAGTTTTACATATTTGTACTTGCTCGTAAGGGAGATCCTATGAAGATATCTGTTATCTCACCCTATTGCCCGAACATGTACCTTACAGACCTGCCACAGTGCTTAACCTAGGGACTAACATAGTCACTGATATATTTTGCCTGATAACCCTTCTTGCTTGTCGCTTCTCCCATATAACCTTTTGGGTTACTTATCTAGTTCCCAGCTTATATTTTCTCCCTACTTAGTTAGCACTTACTATGTAAATTAAAACCCAGAATACACAGGCACCCACAGATCTAGAATTAGGATAGAACAGTACCTAAATGGTGTTCCACTGGTTGTGACTCCCTCTCCTCCGAATAACTCTTACTTTTCACAAGGGTCCCCCCCCTCCTCTTTTTCCTTCTTCCCCCCCCCCCCCCCATTCTAACCAAAACTGCTACATTCTGTTGATTTCCCCATCTCTCTCTTTTCAATTCTATAACTTCAATTATTGCATTTCCCATATCAGTTACCAATTCTCTTCTACCCATCTAGGTCCAAAAGCGGCCATTTTCAAAGCCAAGTTCCTCTCTCTCATTGTACAAGTTTGCAAGGTTCAAGAGTAACCCTTAGCACCATTAAAGGAACATGAATAAGATTAGTTAATAATATAAAACCGAGGTTTCAATTACCTGCCTAAAAAAGATTTACTACCAGACCTTCTATTATATGATGTCTCACTTCTGTGAAATATTGTCTCTGTTTTTACTATTATGTCTTATGGCACTTCATGTATGTTAAATTTCTTCCTATAACCTCAATAAAAAAAAATTTATTAAAAAAAAATAAAAAAAAATTGGTGTATGCTGTCTCATTAATTATACATTTTAATTTATTTTCATTAATTTATTTTCATGTTTTTACTCAAATCTTCAAATTAAAATTTACATTAAAATGTATTCCTTCTATTACATACGTATTCTGTCTTCACCATAGAAGTATATCATATATCCTCACACCTGAAAGAGCTAGATCCCGCAATTCAAATAAGGGGTTTAATTTTCCTACAGCCTCCAAATAGTCATCATATTAAAAATGATAAACTAGCAGTAACCGAAAGCTTTATTTTGTTGTGTTAGTTAGGGCTCATAGATACATGTTTCTCTGAACTAATAACATTTAGAAATAAATAAATAAAAATTAATCTTTTTTTAATGAATATATATATATATATATATATATATATATATATATATATATATATACACAGAAATACAAATGTTTCTGCACACCTTAGAAAATTATTTTATTAATATTACTTCTTAGGGGTGCAAGCATCCAACCAAATAATTACACAAAATAGAATATAACCGCACATCCACTTCTATATTATCAAAAGATTTTAAATATTGCTAAAATTCACCTAAGCTCATATTTTAAAATTGGGATCTTTTTCTTTTTTTTTGTATTTGAGGTTCGAAATAAGTCATACATAGGACATAAGACAGTAAAACATAGTGTTAGTGGAATACAGATATCTTATAGCATGGAGTTTTAAGTGTACATTATATATTCCTATAACTAAGGTCCAGGGTTATATTATACAATTCAAATGCCTAATACTTAGTTAACCTCCGTGAGAACATAAGAGTCCACTCTTGGACCTCGTTACTGTAGATTCAAATTATAGGAGGTTATTCCCAATAAAGGACACTTTTGGATCTCAAATGAAAAACCTTGTTTTATATTTAAGCACTCTGAGGTAGCCTGTTAGAGATAAAACATCTACGAACATTATTAATAAAACTGCTTATACCTAGTGAGCAAAATATAATGATAAGCTGTGGGCTTTAAATTAAATCTTAAATTGAGTAGTTGAGGTAACCTTTGAATCTATTGTGTAGATACATGTTCTTATAAGGACATAAATAACCATAATGTAAACATAAACACGGTTTATGTAAATTTTGTAATATTGAGTATACAAATGGTGTTGAACCTAATGAGAATTATAGATATGAGTAAAAAGAACTCCTATCACAGTTTAGCTTGCAATAGTATTGAGAGGTTCAAACCTGCGAGTTATGCTACAAAAATAATATGCTTAATTAAGCGTATGAGTAATGACCATGTGGGGCATATTGGAATCAATGCCTATGTGATTTGAACTCACAATATGATAATCTTCTTGTTCATTTAAATCCCTGAAGTCAATATTAGTAATACAAATATCCTTATGCCTATCTAGTGCTTAGTGGGCGCTATGGGGACAGTTTGACATAGGACAAAGGTGCAGTATAAGCTTATGTCCATCCATGAAGGTCTTATTAGGTATTAACTAATTAGTAGCTATGTCTATGCATGTCATTCTGATATTTTGGCTAAGAGGCTTTCATCCTGTTATGATTTATTATAATAGAGCAAAAATAGCCCGTCACCCCGGTCGCAGACGGTAGAACCACCTCACGCCATAGTTATGGAGCCATTGTATAATCACATAGCAGAGAGAGCAAAAGAGAGGGGAGAGAGAGCAAAAGAGAGTGGAGAGAGAGAGAGAGCAAAATAGAGGGGAGAGAGAGAGCAAAATAGAGGAGAGAGAGAGAGCAAAAGAGAGGGGGAGAGAGAGCAAAAGAGAGGGGGGAGAGAGAGCAAAAGAGAGGGGGGAGAGAGAGCAAAAGAGAAGGGGAGAGAGAGCAAAAGAGAGGGAGGAGAGAGAGCAAAAGAGATGGGGGAGAGAGCAAAAGAGATGGGGAGAGAGCAAAAGAGAGGGGGGGAGAGAGCAAAAGAGAAGGGGGAGATAGCAAAAGAGAAGGGGGAGAGAGCAAAAGAGAAGGGGGAGAGAGCAAAAAAAAGGCTAGGGGGAAAGAGCAAAAGAGAAGGGGGAGAGAGCAAAAGAGAAGGGGGGAGAGAGCAAAAGAGAAGGGGGAGATAGCAAAAGAGATGGGAGGAGAGAGCAAAAGAGAAGGGGGAGATAGCAAAAGAGAAGGGGGAGAGAGTAAAAGAGAAGGGGGAGAGAGCAAAAAAGAAGGCTAGGGGGAAAGAGCAAAAGAGAAGGGGGAGAGAGCAAAAGAGAAGGGGGGAGAGAGCAAAAGAGAAGGGGGAGAGAGCAAAAGAGATGGGAGAGGGAGAGCAAAAGAGGGGGGAGAGAGCAAAAGAGAGGGGTGAAGGAGAGCAAAAGAGAGAGAGAGAGCAAAAGAGAGGGGAGAGCAAAAAGAGGGGGGAGAGAGAGCGTAAAATAGAGAGGGAGAGATAGAGAGCAAAATAGAGCATAAAGGAGAGGGGAGAGAGAGAGCAAAAGAGAGGGGGAGAGAGAGCAAAAGAGAGGGGAGAGAGAGAGAGCAAAAGAGAGGGGGATAAAGAGCAAATGAGAGA